>NW_027287178.1:0-105160 GCF_022747635.1 Hetaerina americana | reverse complement strand
AGAGTGAATGTTTGAGGTGTATAGAAGGCATTTATTTCATTTTTAGAAATTTTAATTTTTCACATTTTTCCATGAAAAGTGCCCCCCCCTTTCGGTTCTAGGTGAAATTCTCACACGACACAAATCAAACAAGTGTGTTTCCATGGTGTGTATTGTTGTTCATTTTCATCAAATAAACAAAATAAAACCCAGAATAAATCATTAAAGACAAGAAATGAGCATAAAAGTTGCCTCAGCGCAAGTGTTAATGTTAGTAAAAGAGCCCAAATTTCAAAAAATATTGCGAAAAACAACAATCTTCCATTATACAGTGAATGTTTGAGGGGTATAGAGGGCATTTATTTCATTTTTAGAAATTTTAATTTTTCACATTTTTCCAAGAAAAGTGCCAATACCCCCCCCCCCCTTTGGGTTCTAGGTGAAAATCTCACTCGACACGAATCAAACAAAAATGTTTCCATGGTGTGTATTGTTGTTCATTTTCATCAAATAAACAAAATAAAGCCCACAATAAATCATTAAAGACAAGAAATGAGCATAAAAGATGCCTCAGCGCAAGTGTTTGTGTTAGTAAAAGAGCCCAAATTTCCAAAAATATTGCGAAAAACAACAATCTTCCATTATAGAGTGAATGTTTGAGGTGTATAGAAGGCATTTATTTCATTTTTAGAAATTTTAATTTTTCCGATTTTTCCATGAAAAGTGCCAATACCCCCCCTTTGGGTTCTAGGTGAAAATCTCTCTCCACACGAATCAAACAAAAATGTTTCCATGGTGTGTATTGTTGTTCATTTTCATCAAATAAACAAAATAAAACCCAGAATAAATCATTAAAGACAAGAAATTAGCATAAAAGATGCCTTAGCGAAAGGGTTAATGTTGGTAAAAGAGCCCAAATTTCCAAAAATATTGCGAAAAACAATAATCTTCCATTATACAGTGAATGTTTGAGGTGTATAGAAGGCATTTATTTCATTTTTAGAAATTTTAATTTTTCACGTTTTTCCATGAAAAGTGCCAATCCCCCCCCCCCTTTGGGTTCTAGGTGAAATTCTCACTCGACACAAATCAAACAAAAATGTTTCCATGGTGTGTATTGTTGTTCATTTTCATCAAATAAACAAAATAAAACCCAGAATAAATCATTAAAGACAAGAAATGAGCATAAAAGATGCCTCAGCGCAAGTGTTTGTGTTAGTAAAAGAGCCCAAATTTCCAAAAATATTGCGAAAAACAACAATCTTCCATTATAGAGTGAATGTTTGAGGTGTATAGAAGGCATTTATTTCATTTTTAGAAATTTTAATTTTTCACGTTTTTCCATGAAAAGTGCCAATCCCCCCTTTGGGTTCTAGGTGAAATTCTCACTCGACACAAATCAAACAAAAATGTTTCCATGGTGTGTATTGTTGTTCATTTTCATCAAATAAACAAAATAAAACCCAGAATAAATCATTAAAGACAAGAAATGAGCATAAAAGATGCCTCAGCGCAAGTGTTAATGTTAGTAAAAGAGCCCAAATTTCCAAAAATATTGCGAAAAACAACAATCTTTTTTTTATTATAGAGTTAATGTTTGAGGTGTATGGAAGGCATTTATTTTATATTTAGAAATTTTAATTTTTCACATTTTTCCATGAAAAGTGCCAATACCCCCCCTTTGGGTTCTAGGTGAAAATCTCACTCGACACGAATCAAACAAAAATGTTTCAATGGTGTGTATTGTTGTTCATTTTCATCAAATAAACAAAATAAAACCCAGAATAAATCATTAAAGACAAGAAATGAGCATAAAAGATGCCTCAGCGCAAGTGTTTGTGTTAGTAAAAGAGCCCAAATTTCCAAAAATATTGCGAAAAACAACAATCTTCCATTATAGAGTGAATGTTTGAGGTGTATAGAAGGCATTTATTTCATTTTTAGAAATTTTAATTTTTCACGTTTTTCCATGAAAAGTGCCAATCCCCCCCCCCTTTGGGTTCTAGGTGAAATTCTCACTCGACACAAATCAAACAAGTGTGTTTCCATGGTGTGTATTGTTGTTCATTTTCATCAAATAAACAAAATAAAACCCAGAATAAATCATTAAAGACAAGAAATGAGCATAAAAGATGCCTCAGCGCAAGTGTTAATGTTAGTAAAAGAGCCCAAATTTCCAAAAATATATCGAAAAACAACGATCTTCCATTATAGAGTGAATGTTTGAGGTGTATAGAAGGCATTTATTTCATTTTTAGAAATTTTAATTTTTCACATTTTTCCATGAAAAGTGCCCCCCCCTTTCGGTTCTAGGTGAAATTCTCACACGACACAAATCAAACAAGTGTGTTTCCATGGTGTGTATTGTTGTTCATTTTCATCAAATAAACAAAATAAAACCCAGAATAAATCATTAAAGACAAGAAATGAGCATAAAAGATGCCTCAGCGCAAGTGTTAATGTTAGTAAAAGAGCCCAAATTTCAAAAAATATTGCGAAAAACAACAATCTTCCATTATACAGTGAATGTTTGAGGGGTATAGAGGGCATTTATTTCATTTTTAGAAATTTTAATTTTTCACATTTTTCCAAGAAAAGTGCCAATACCCCCCCCTTTGGGTTCTAGGTGAAAATCTCACTCGACACGAATCAAACAAAAATTTTTCCATGGTGTGTATTGTTGATCATTTTCATCAAATAAACAAAATAAAGCCCAGAATAAATCATTAAAGACAAGAAATGAGCATAAAAGATGCCTCAGCGCAAGTGTTTGTGTTAGTAAAAGAGCCCAAATTTCCAAAAATATTGCGAAAAACAACAATCTTCCATTATAGAGTTAATGTTTGAGGTGTATGGAAGGCATTTATTTTAAATTAAAAAATTTTAATTTTTCTCATTTTTCCATGAAAAGTGCCAATACCCCTTTGGGTTCTAGGTGAAAATCTCACACGACACGAATCAAACAAAAATGTTTCTATGGTGTGTATTGTTGTTCATTTTCATCAAATAAACAAAATATAACCCAGAATAAATCATTAAAGACAAGAAATGAGCATAAAAGATGCCTCAGCGCAAGTGTTTGTGTTAGTAAAAGAGCCCAAATTTCCAAAAATATTGCGAAAAACAACAATCTTCCATTATAGAGTGAATGTTTGAGGTGTATAGAAGGCATTTATTTCATTTTTAGAAATTTTAATTTTTCACATTTTTCCATGGAAAGTGCCAATACCCCCCCCTTTGGGTTCTAGGTGAAAATCTCAATCGACACGAATCAAAAAAAATGTTTCCATGGTGTGTATTGTTGTTCATTTTCATCAAATAAACAAAATAAAACCCAGAATAAATCATTAAAGACAAGAAATGAGCATAAAAGATGCCTCAGCACAAGTGTTAATGTTAGTAAAAGAGCCCAAATTTCCAAAAATGTTGCGAGAAACAACAATCTTCCATTATACAGTGAATGTTTGAGGGGTATAGAGGGCATTTATTTCATTTTTAGAAATTTTAATTTTTCACATTTTTCCAAGAAAAGTGCCAATACCCCCCCCCTTTGGGTTCTAGGTGAAAATCTCACTCGACAGGAATCAAACAAAAATGTTTCCATGGTGTGTATTGTTGTTAATTTTCATCAAATAAACAAAATAAAGCCCAGAATAAATCATTAAAGACAAGAAATGAGCATAAAGGATGCCTCAGCGCAAGTGTTTGTGTTAGTAAAAGAGCCCAAATTTCCAAAAATATTGCGAAAAACAACAATCTTCCATTATAGAGTGAATGTTTGAGGTGTATAGAAGGCATTTATTTCATTTTTAGAAATTTTAATTTTTCACGTTTTTCCATGAAATGTGCCAATCCCCCCCCCTTTGGGTTCTAGGTGAAATTCTCACTCGACACAAATCAAACAAGTGTGTTTCCATGGTGTGTATTGTTGTTCATTTTCATCAAATAAACAAAATAAAACCCAGAATAAATCATTAAAGACAAGAAATGAGCTTAAAAGATGCCTCAGCGCAAGTGTTAATGTTAGTAAAAGAGCCCAAATTTCCAAAAATATTGCGAAAAACAACAATCTTCCATTATAGAGTGAATGTTTGAGGTGTATAGAAGGCATTTATTTCATTTTTAGAAATTTTAATTTTTCACATTTTTCCATGAAAAGTGCCCCCCCCTTTCGGTTCTAGGTGAAATTCTCACACGACACAAATCAAACAAGTGTGTTTCCATGGTGTGTATTGTTGTTCATTTTCATCAAATAAACAAAATAAAACCCAGAATAAATCATTAAAGACAAGAAATGAGCATAAAAGTTGCCTCAGCGCAAGTGTTAATGTTAGTAAAAGAGCCCAAATTTCAAAAAATATTGCGAAAAACAACAATCTTCCATTATACAGTGAATGTTTGAGGGGTATAGAGGGCATTTATTTCATTTTTAGAAATTTTAATTTTTCACATTTTTCCAAGAAAAGTGCCAATACCCCCCCCCCTTTGGGTTCTAGGTGAAAATCTCACTCGACACGAATCAAACAAAAATGTTTCCATGGTGTGTATTGTTGTTCATTTTCATCAAATAAACAAAATAAAGCCCACAATAAATCATTAAAGACAAGAAATGAGCATAAAAGATGCCTCAGCGCAAGTGTTTGTGTTAGTAAAAGAGCCCAAATTTCCAAAAATATTGCGAAAAACAACAATCTTCCATTATAGAGTGAATGTTTGAGGTGTATAGAAGGCATTTATTTCATTTTTAGAAATTTTAATTTTTCCGATTTTTCCATGAAAAGTGCCAATACCCCCCCTTTGGGTTCTAGGTGAAAATCTCTCTCCACACGAATCAAACAAAAATGTTTCCATGGTGTGTATTGTTGTTCATTTTCATCAAATAAACAAAATAAAACCCAGAATAAATCATTAAAGACAAGAAATTAGCATAAAAGATGCCTCAGCGAAAGGGTTAATGTTGGTAAAAGAGCCCAAATTTCCAAAAATATTGCGAAAAACAATAATCTTCCATTATAGAGTGAATGTTTGAGGTGTATAGAAGGCATTTATTTCATTTTTAGAAATTTTAATTTTTCACATTTTTCCATGAAAAGTGCCAATACCTACCCCTTTGGGTTCTAGGTGAAAATCTGACTCGACCCGAATGAAACAAAAATGTTTCCATGGTGTGTATTGTTGTTCATTTTCTTCAAATAAACAAAATAAAACCCAGAATAAATCATTGAAGACAAGAAATGACCATAAAAGATGCCTCAGCGCAAGTGTTAATGTTAGTAAAAGAGCCCAAATTTCCAAAAATATTGCGAAAAACAACAATCTTCCATTATAGAGTGAATGTTTGAGGTGTATAGAAGGCATTTATTTCATTTTTAGAAATTTTAATTTTTCACATTTTTCCATGGAAAGTGCCAATACCCCCCCCTTTGGGTTCTAGGTGAAAATCTCAATCGACACGAATCAAAAAAAATGTTTCCATGGTGTGTATTGTTGTTCATTTTCATCAAATAAACAAAATAAAACCCAGAATAAATCATTAGAGACAAGAAATGAGCATAAAAGATGCCTCAGCGCAAGTGTTGATGTTAGTAAAAAAGCTCAAATTTCCAAAAATATTGCGAAAAACAACAATCTTCCATCATAGAGTGAATGTTTGAGGTGTATAGAAGGCATTTATTTCATTTTTAGAAATTTTAATTTTTCACATTTTTCCATGAAAAGTGCCCCCCCCTTTCGGTTCTAGGTGAAATTCTCACACGACACAAATCAAACAAGTGTGTTTCCATGGTGTGTATTGTTGTTCATTTTCATCAAATAAACAAAATAAAACCCAGAATAAATCATTAAAGACAAGAAATGAGCATAAAAGATGCCTCAGCGCAAGTGTTAATGTTAGTAAAAGAGCCCAAATTTCAAAAAATATTGCGAAAAACAACAATCTTCCATTATACAGTGAATGTTTGAGGGGTATAGAGGACATTTATTTCATTTTTAGAAATTTTAATTTTTCACATTTTTCCAAGAAAAGTGCCAATACCCCCCCCCTTTGGGTTCTAGGTGAAAATCTCACTCGACACGAATCAAACAAAAATGTTTCCATGGTGTGTATTGTTGTTCATTTTCATCAAATAAACAAAATAAAGCCCAGAATAAATCATTAAAGACAAGAAATGAGCATAAAAGATGCCTCAGCGCAAGTGTTTGTGTTAGTAAAAGAGCCCAAATTTCCAAAAATATTGCGAAAAACAACAATCTTCCATTATAGAGTGAATGTTTGAGGTGTATGGAAGGCATTTATTTTAAATTAAAAAATTTTAATTTTTCTCATTTTTCCATGAAAAGTGCCAATACCCCTTTGGGTTCTAGGTGAAAATCTCACTCGACACGAATCAAACAAAAATGTTTCTATGGTGTGTATTGTTGTTCATTTTCATCAAATAAACAAAATAAAACCCAGAATAAATCATTAAAGACCAGAAATGAGCATAAAAGATGCCTCAGCGCAAGTGTTAATGTTAGTAAAAGAACCCAAATTTCCAAAAATATTGCGAAAAACAACAATCTTCCATTATAGAGTGAATGTTTGAGGTGTATAGAAGGCATTTATTTCATTTTTAGAAATTTTAATTTTTCACATTTTTCCATGAAAAGTGCCAATACCCCCCCCTTTGGGTTCCAGGTGAAAGTCTCACTCGACACGAATCAAACAAAAATGATTCCATGGTGTGTATTGATGTTCATTTTCATCAAATAAACAAAATAAAACCCAGAATAAATCATTAAAGACAAGAAATGAGCATAAAAGATGCCTCAGCGCAAGTGTTAATGTTAGTAAAAGAGCCCAAATTTCCAAAAATATTGCGAAAAACAACAATCTTTTTTTTATTATAGAGTTAATGTTTGAGGTGTATGGAAGGCATTTATTTTATATTTAGAAATTTTAATTTTTCACATTTTTCCATGAAAAGTGCCAATACCCCTTTGGGTTCTAGGTGAAAATCTCACTCGACACGAATCAAACAAAAATGTTTCTATGGTGTGTATTGTTTTTCATTTTCATCAAATAAACAAAATAAAACCCAGAATAAATCATTAAAGACAAGAAATGAGCATAAAAGATGCCTCAGCGCAAGTGTTAATGTTAGTAAAAGAGCCCAAATTTCCAAAAATATTGCGAAAAACAACAATCTTCCATTATAGAGTGAATGTTTGAGGTGTATAGAAGGCATTTATTTCATTTTTAGAAATTTTAATTTTTCACATTTTTCCATGGATAGTGCCAATACCCCCCCCTTTGGGTTCCAGGTGAAAATCTCAAACGACACGAATCAAACAAAAATGTTTCCATGGTGTGTATTGTAGTTCATTTTCATCAAATAAACAAAATAAAACCCAGAATAAATCATTAAAGACAAGAAATGAGCATAAAAGATGCCTCAGCGCAAGTGTTAATGTTAGTAAAAGAGCACAAATTTCCAAAAATATTGCGAAAAACAACAATCTTCCATTATAGAGTGAATGTTTGAGGTGTATAGAAGGCATTTATTTCATTTTTAGAAATTTTAATTTTTCACATTTTTCCATGGAAAGTGCCAATACCCCCCCCTTTGGGTTCTAGGTGAAAATCTCAATCGACACGAATCAAAGAAAAATGTTTCCATGGTATGTATTGTAGTTCATTTTCATCAAATAAACAAATAAAACCCAGAATTAATCATTAAAGACAAGAAATGAGCATAAAAGATGCCTCAGCGCAAGTGTTAATGTTAGTAAAAGAGCCCAAATTTCCAAAAATATTGCGAAAAACAACAATCTTCCATTATAGAGTGAATGTTTGAGGTGTATAGAAGGCATTTATTTCATTTTTAGAAATTTTAATTTTTCCGATTTTTCCATTAAAAGTGCCAATACCCCCCCCTTTGGGTTCTAGGTGAAAATCTCACTCGACACGAATCAAACAAAAATGTTTCCATGGTGTGTATTGTTGTTCATTTTCATCAAATAAACAAAATAAAACCCAGAATAAATCATTAAAGACAAGAAATTAGCATAAAAGATGCCTTAGCGAAAGGGTTAATGTTGGTAAAAGAGCCCAAATTTCCAAAAATATTGCGAAAAACAATAATCTTCCATTATAGAGTGAATGTTTGAGGTGTATAGAAGGCATTTATTTCATTTTTAGAAATTTTAATTTTTCACATTTTTCCATTAAAAGTGCCAATACCCCCCCCTTTGGGTTCTAGGTGAAAATCTCACTCGACACGAATCAAACAAAAATGTTTCCATGGTGTGTATTGTTGTTCATTTTCATCAAATAAACAAAATAAAGCCCAGAATAAATCATTAAAGACAAGAAATGAGCATAAAAGATGCCTCAGCGCAAGTGTTAATGTTAGTAAAAGAGCCCAAATTTCAAAAAATATTGCGAAAAACAACAATCTTCCATTATACAGTGAATGTTTGAGGGGTATAGAGGGCATTTATTTCATTTTTAGAAATTTTAATTTTTCACATTTTTCCAAGAAAAGTGCCAATACCCCCCCCCTTTGGGTTCTAGGTGAAAATCTCACTCGACACGAATCAAACAAAAATGTTTCTATGGTGTGTATTGTTGTTCATTTTCATCAAATAAACAAAATAAAACCCAGAATAAATCATTAAAGACAAGAAATGAGCATAAAAGATGCCTCAGCGCAAGTGTTAATGTTATCAAAAGAGCCCAAATTTCCAAAAATATTGCGAAAAACAACAATCTTCCATTATAGAGTGAATGTTTGAGGTGGATAGAAGGCATTTATTTCATTTTTAGAAATTTTAATTTTTCACATTTTTCCATGAAAAGTGCCCCCCCCTTTCGGTTCTAGGTGAAATTCTCACACGACACAAATCAAACAAGTGTGTTTCCATGGTGTGTATTGTTGTTCATTTTCATCAAATAAACAAAATAAAACCCAGAATAAATCATTAAAGACAAGAAATGAGCATAAAAGATGCCTCAGCGCAAGTGTTAATGTTAGTAAAAGAGCCCAAATTTCAAAAAATATTGCGAAAAACAACAATCTTCCATTATAGAGTGAATGTTTGAGGTGTATAGAAGGCATTTATTTCATTTTTAGAAATTTTAATTTTTCACATTTTTCCATGAAAAGTGCCAATACCCCCCCCTTTGGGTTCTAGGTGAAAATCTCTCTCCACACGAATCAAACAAAAATGTTTCCATGGTGTGTATTGTAGTTCATTTTCATCAAATAAACAAAATAAAACCCAGAATAAATCATTAAAGACAAGAAATGAGCATAAAAGATGCCTCAGCGCAAGTGTTAATGTTAGTAAAAGAGCCCAAATTTCCAAAAATATTGCGAGAAACAACAATCTTCCATTATAGAGTGAATGTTTGAGGTGTATAGAAGGCATTTATTTCATTTTTAGAAATTTTAATTTTTCACATTTTTCCAAGAAAAGTGCCAATACCCCCCCCTTTGGGTTCTAGGTGAAAATCTCAATCGACACGAATCAAAAAAAATGTTTCCATGGTGTATATTGTTGTTCATTTTCATCAAATAAACAAAATAAAACCCAGAATAAATCATTAAAGACCAGAAATGAGCATAAAAGATGCCTCAGCGCAAGTGTTAATGTTAGTAAAAGAACCCAAATTTCCAAAAATATTGCGAAAAACAACAATCTTCCATTATAGAGTGAATGTTTGAGGTGTATGGAAGGCATTTATTTTAAATTAAAAAATTTTAATTTTTCTCATTTTTCCATGAAAAGTGCCAATACCCCTTTGGGTTCTAGGTGAAAATCTCACTCGACACGAATCAAACAAAAATGTTTCTATGGTGTGTATTGTTGTTCATTTTCATCAAATAAACAAAATAAAACCCAGAATAAATCATTAAAGACCAGAAATGAGCATAAAAGATGCCTCAGCGCAAGTGTTAATGTTAGTAAAAGAACCCAAATTTCCAAAAATATTGCGAAAAACAACAATCTTCCATTATAGAGTGAATGTTTGAGGTGTATAGAAGGCATTTATTTCATTTTTAGAAATTTTAATTTTTCACATTTTTCCATGAAAAGTGCCAATACCCCCCCCTTTGGGTTCCAGGTGAAAGTCTCACTCGACACGAATCAAACAAAAATGATTCCATGGTGTGTATTGATGTTCATTTTCATCAAATAAACAAAATAAAACCCAGAATAAATCATTAAAGACAAGAAATGAGCATAAAAGATGCCTCAGCGCAAGTGTTAATGTTAGTAAAAGAGCCCAAATTTCCAAAAATATTGCGAAAAACAACAATCTTTTTTTTATTATAGAGTTAATGTTTGAGGTGTAGGGAAGGCATTTATTTTATATTTAGAAATTTTAATTTTTCACATTTTTCCATGAAAAGTGCCAATACCCCTTTGGGTTCTAGGTGAAAATCTCACTCGACACGAATCAAACAAAAATGTTTCTATGGTGTGTATTGTTTTTCATTTTCATCAAATAAACAAAATAAAACCCAGAATAAATCATTAAAGACAAGAAATGAGCATAAAAGATGCCTCAGCGCAAGTGTTAATGTTAGTAAAAGAGCCCAAATTTCCAAAAATATTGCGAAAAACAACAATCTTCCATTATAGAGTGAATGTTTGAGGTGTATAGAAGGCATTTATTTCATTTTTAGAAATTTTAATTTTTCACATTTTTCCATGGATAGTGCCAATACCCCCCCCCTTTGGGTTCCAGGTGAAAATCTCAAACGACACGAATCAAACAAAAATGTTTCCATGGTGTGTATTGTAGTTCATTTTCATCAAATAAACAAAATAAAACCCAGAATAAATCATTAAAGACAAGAAATGAGCATAAAAGATGCCTCAGCGCAAGTGTTAATGTTAGTAAAAGAGCACAAATTTCCAAAAATATTGCGAAAAACAACAATCTTCCATTATAGAGTGAATGTTTGAGGTGTATAGAAGGCATTTATTTCATTTTTAGAAATTTTAATTTTTCACATTTTTCCATGGAAAGTGCCAATACCCCCCCCTTTGGGTTCTAGGTGAAAATCTCAATCGACACGAATCAAAGAAAAATGTTTCCATGGTATGTATTGTAGTTCATTTTCATCAAATAAACAAATAAAACCCAGAATTAATCATTAAAGACAAGAAATGAGCATAAAAGATGCCTCAGCGCAAGTGTTAATGTTAGTAAAAGAGCCCAAATTTCCAAAAATATTGCGAAAAACAACAATCTTCCATTATAGAGTTAATGTTTGAGGGGAATAGAGGGCATTTATTTCATTTTTAGAAATTTTAATTTTTCACATTTTTCCATGAAAAGTGCCAATACCCCCCCCTTTGGGTTCTAGGTGAAAATCTCATTCGACACGAATCAAACAAAAATGTTTCCATGGTGTGTATTGTTGTTCATTTTCATCAAATAAACAAAATAAAGCCCAGAATAAATCATTAAAGACAAGAAATGAGCATAAAAGATGCCTCAGCGCAAGTGTTAATGTTAGTAAAAGAGCCCAAATTTCCAAAAATATTGCGAAAAAAACAATCTTCCATTATAGAGTTAATGTTTGAGGTGTATGGAAGGCATTTATTTTATATTAAGAAATTTTAATTTTTCTCATTTTTCCATGAAAAGTGCCAATACCCCTTTGGGTTCTAGGTGAAAATCTCACTCGACACGAATCAAACAAAAATGTTTCTATGGTGTGTATTGTTGTTCATTTTCATCAAATAAACAAAATAAAACCCAGAATAAATCATTAAAGACAAGAAATGAGCATAAAAGATGCCTCAGCGCAAGTGTTAATGTTAGTAAAAGAGCCCAAATTTCCAAAAATATTGCGAAAAACAACAATCTTCCATTATAGAGTGAATGTTTGAGGTGTATAGAAGGCATTTATTTCATTTTTAGAAATTTTAATTTTTCACGTTTTTCCATGAAAAGTGCCAATCCCCCCCCCCTTTGGGTTCTAGGTGAAATTCTCACTCGACACGAATCAAACAAAAATGTTTCCATGGTGTGTATTGTTGTTCATTTTCATCAAATAAACAAAATAAAACCCAGAATAAATCATTAAAGACAAGAAATGAGCATAAAAGATGCCTCAGCGCAAGTGTTAATGTTAGTAAAAGAGCCCAAATTTCCAAAAATATTGCGAAAAACAACAATCTTCCATTATAGAGTTAATGTTTGAGGTGTATGGAAGGCATTTATTTTAGATTAAAAAATTTTAATTTTTCTCATTTTTCCATGAAAAGTGCCAATACCCCTTTGGGTTCTAGGTGAAAATCTCACTCGACACGAATCAAACAAAAATGTTTCTATGGTGTGTATTGTTGTTCATTTTCATCAAATAAACAAAATAAAACCCAGAATAAATCATTAAAGACAAGAAATGAGCATAAAAGATGCCTCAGCGCAAGTGTTTGTGTTAGTAAAAGAGCCCAAATTTCCAAAAATATTGCGAAAAACAACAATCTTCCATTATAGAGTGAATGTTTGAGGTGTATAGAAGGCATTTATTTCATTTTTAGAAATTTTAATTTTTTCACGTTTTTCCATGAAAAGTGCCAATCCCCCCCCCCTTTGGGTTCTAGGTGAAATTCTCACTCGACACAAATCAAACAAGTGTGTTTCCATGGTGTGTATTGTTGATCATTTTCATCAAATAAACAAAATAAAACCCAGAATAAATCATTAAAGACAAGAAATGAGCATTAAAGATGCCTCAGCGCAAGTGTTAATGTTAGTAAAAGAGCCCAAATTTCCAAAAATATATCGAAAAACAACGATCATCCATTATAGAGTGAATGTTTGAGGTGTATAGAAGGCATTTATTTCATTTTTAGAAATTTTAATTTTTCACATTTTTCCATGAATAGTGCCCCTTTGGGTTCTAGGTAAAAATCTCATTCGACACGAATCAAACAAAAATGTTTCCATGGTGTGTATTGTTGTTCATTTTCATCAAATAAACAAAATAAAGCCCAGAATAAATCATTAAAGACAAGAAATGAGCATAAAAGATGCCTCAGCGCAAGTGTTAATGTTAGTAAAAGAGCCCAAATTTCAAAAAATATTGCGAAAAACAACAATCTTCCATTATAGAGTGAATGTTTGAGGTGTATAGAAGGCATTTATTTCATTTTTAGAAATTTTAATTTTTCACATTTTTCCATGAAAAGTGCACCCCCCTTTCGGTTCTAGGTGAAATTCTCACACGACACAAATCAAACAAGTGTGTTTCCATGGTGTGTATTGTTGTTCATTTTCATCAAATAAACAAAATAAAACCCAGAATAAATCATTAAAGACAAGAAATGAGCATAAAAGATGCCTCAGCGCAAGTGTTAATGTTAGTAAAAGAGCCCAAATTTCAAAAAATATTGCGAAAAACAACAATCTTCCATTATAGAGTGAATGTTTGAGGTGTATAGAAGGCATTTATTTCATTTTTAGAAATTTTAATTTTTCACATTTTTCCATGAAAAGTGCCAATACCCCCCCTTTGGGTTCTAGGTGAAAATCTCTCTCCACACGAATCAAACAAAAATGTTTCCATGGTGTGTATTGTAGTTCATTTTCATCAAATAAACAAAATAAAACCCAGAATAAATCATTAAAGACAAGAAATGAGCATAAAAGATGCCTCAGCGCAAGTGTTAATGTTAGTAAAAGAGCCCAAATTTCCAAAAATATTGCGAGAAACAACAATCTTCCATTATAGAGTGAATGTTTGAGGTGTATAGAAGGCATTTATTTCAATTTTAGAAATTTTAATTTTTCACATTTTTCCAAGAAAAGTGCCAATACCCCCCCCTTTGGGTTCTAGGTGAAAATCTCACTCGACACGAATCAAACAAAAATGTTTCCATGGTGTGTATTGTTGTTCATTTTCATCAAATAAACAAAATAAAGCCCACAATAAATCATTAAAGACAAGAAATGAGCATAAAAGATGCCTCAGCGCAAGTGTTTGTGTTAGTAAAAGAGCCCAAATTTCCAAAAATATTGCGAAAAACAACAATCTTCCATTATAGAGTGAATGTTTGAGGTGTATAGAAGGCATTTATTTCATTTTTAGAAATTTTAATTTTTCCGATTTTTCCATTAAAAGTGCCAATACCCCCCCCTTTGGGTTCTAGGTGAAAATCTCACTCGACACGAATCAAACAAAAATGTTTCCATGGTGTGTATTGTTGTTCATTTTCATCAAATAAACAAAATAAAACCCAGAATAAATCATTAAAGACAAGAAATTAGCATAAAAGATGCCTTAGCGAAAGGGTTAATGTTGGTAAAAGAGCCCAAATTTCCAAAAATATTGCGAAAAACAATAATCTTCCATTATAGAGTGAATGTTTGAGGTGTATAGAAGGCATTTATTTCATTTTTAGAAATTTTAATTTTTCACATTTTTCCATTAAAAGTGCCAATACCCCCCCCTTTGGGTTCTAGGTGAAAATCTCACTCGACACGAATCAAACAAAAATGTTTCCATGGTGTGTATTGTTGTTCATTTTCATCAAATAAACAAAATAAAGCCCAGAATAAATCATTAAAGACAAGAAATGAGCATAAAAGATGCCTCAGCGCAAGTGTTAATGTTAGTAAAAGAGCCCAAATTTCAAAAAATATTGCGAAAAACAACAATCTTCCATTATACAGTGAATGTTTGAGGGGTATAGAGGGCATTTATTTCATTTTTAGAAATTTTAATTTTTCACATTTTTCCAAGAAAAGTGCCAATACCCCCCCCCTTTGGGTTCTAGGTGAAAATCTCACTCGACACGAATCAAACAAAAATGTTTCTATGGTGTGTATTGTTGTTCATTTTCATCAAATAAACAAAATAAAACCCAGAATAAATCATTAAAGACAAGAAATGAGCATAAAAGATGCCTCAGCGCAAGTGTTAATGTTATTAAAAGAGCCCAAATTTCCAAAAATATTGCGAAAAACAACAATCTTCCATTATAGAGTGAATGTTTGAGGTGTATAGAAGGCATTTATTTCATTTTTAGAAATTTTAATTTTTCACATTTTTCCATGAAAAGTGCCCCCCCCTTTCGGTTCTAGGTGAAATTCTCACACGACACAAATCAAACAAGTGTGTTTCCATGGTGTGTATTGTTGTTCATTTTCATCAAATAAACAAAATAAAACCCAGAATAAATCATTAAAGACAAGAAATGAGCATAAAAGATGCCTCAGCGCAAGTGTTAATGTTAGTAAAAGAGCCCAAATTTCAAAAAATATTGCGAAAAACAACAATCTTCCATTATAGAGTGAATGTTTGAGGTGTATAGAAGGCATTTATTTCATTTTTAGAAATTTTAATTTTTCACATTTTTCCATGAAAAGTGCCAATACCCCCCCTTTGGGTTCTAGGTGAAAATCTCTCTCCACACGAATCAAACAAAAATGTTTCCATGGTGTGTATTGTAGTTCATTTTCATCAAATAAACAAAATAAAACCCAGAATAAATCATTAAAGACAAGAAATGAGCATAAAAGATGCCTCAGCGCAAGTGTTAATGTTAGTAAAAGAGCCCAAATTTCCAAAAATATTGCGAGAAACAACAATCTTCCATTATAGAGTGAATGTTTGAGGTGTATAGAAGGCATTTATTTCATTTTTAGAAATTTTAATTTTTCACATTTTTCCAAGAAAAGTGCCAATACCCCCCCCTTTGGGTTCTAGGTGAAAATCTCACTCGACACGAATCAAACAAAAATGTTTCCATGGTGTGTATTGTTGTTCATTTTCATCAAATAAACAAAATAAAGCCCACAATAAATCATTAAAGACAAGAAATGAGCATAAAAGATGCCTCAGCGCAAGTGTTTGTGTTAGTAAAAGAGCCCAAATTTCCAAAAATATTGCGAAAAACAACAATCTTCCATTATAGAGTGAATGTTTGAGGTGTATAGAAGGCATTTATTTCATTTTTAGAAATTTTAATTTTTCCGATTTTTCCATGAAAAGTGCCAATACCCCCCTTTGGGTTCTAGGTGAAAATCTCTCTCCACACGAATCAAACAAAAATGTTTCCATGGTGTGTATTGTTGTTCATTTTCATCAAATAAACAAAATAAAACCCAGAATAAATCATTAAAGACAAGAAATTAGCATAAAAGATGCCTTAGCGAAAGGGTTAATGTTGGTAAAAGAGCCCAAATTTCCAAAAATATTGCGAAAAACAATAATCTTCCATTATAGAGTGAATGTTTGAGGTGTATAGAAGGCATTTATTTCATTTTTAGAAATTTTAATTTTTCACATTTTTCCATTAAAAGTGCCAATACCCCCCCCTTTGGGTTCTAGGTGAAAATCTCACTCGACACGAATCAAACAAAAATGTTTCCATGGTGTGTATTGTTGTTCATTTTCATCAAATAAACAAAATAAAGCCCAGAATAAATCATTAAAGACAAGAAATGAGCATAAAAGATGCCTCAGCGCAAGTGTAAATGTTAGTAAAAGAGCCCAAATTTCCAAAAATATTGCGAAAAACAACAATCTTCCATTATAGAGTGAATGTTTGAGGTGTATAGAAGGCATTTATTTCATTTTTAGAAATTTTAATTTTTCACATTTTTCCATTAAAAGTGCCAATACCCCCCCCTTTGGGTTCTAGGTGAAAATCTCAATCGACACGAATCAAAAAAAATGTTTCCATGGTGTGTATTGTTGTTCATTTTCATCAAATAAACAAAATAAAACCCAGAATAAATCATTAAAGACAAGAAATGAGCATAAAAGATGCCTCAGCGCAAGTGTTAATGTTAGTAAAAGAGCCCAAATTTCAAAAAATATTGCGAAAAACAACAATCTTCCATTATACAGTGAATGTTTGAGGGGTATAGAGGGCATTTATTTCATTTTTAGAAATTTTAATTTTTCACATTTTTCCAAGAAAAGTGCCAATACCCCCCCCTTTGGGTTCTAGGTGAAAATCTCACTCGACACGAATCAAACAAAAATGTTTCCATGGTTTGTATTGTTGTTCATTTTCATCAAATAAACAAAATAAAGCCCAGAATAAATCATTAAAGACAAGAAATGAGCATAAAAGATGCCTCAGCGCAAGTGTTTGTGTTAGTAAAAGAGCCCAAATTTCCAAAAATATTGCGAAAAACAACAATCTTCCATTATAGAGTGAATGTTTGAGGTGTATGGAAGGCATTTATTTTAAATTAAAAAATTTTAATTTTTCTCATTTTTCCATGAAAAGTGCCAATACCCCTTTGGGTTCTAGGTGAAATTCTCACACGACACAAATCAAACAAGTGTGTTTCCATGGTGTGTATTGTTGTTCATTTTCATCAAATAAACAAAATAAAACCCAGAATAAATCATTAAAGACAAGAAATGAGCATAAAAGATGCCTCAGCGCAAGTGTTAATGTTAGTAAAAGAGCCCAAATTTCAAAAAATATTGCGAAAAACAACAATCTTCCATTATAGAGTGAATGTTTGAGGTGTATAGAAGGCATTTATTTCATTTTTAGAAATTTTAATTTTTCCGATTTTTCCATGAAAAGTGCCAATACCCCCCTTTGGGTTCTAGGTGAAAATCTCTCTCCACACGAATCAAACAAAAATGTTTCCATGGTGTGTATTGTTGTTCATTTTCATCAAATAAACAAAATAAAACCCAGAATAAATCATTAAAGACAAGAAATTAGCATAAAAGATGCCTTAGCGAAAGGGTTAATGTTGGTAAAAGAGCCCAAATTTCCAAAAATATTGCGAAAAACAATAATCTTCCATTATAGAGTGAATGTTTGAGGTGTATAGAAGGCATTTATTTCATTTTTAGAAATTTTAATTTTTCACATTTTTCCATTAAAAGTGCCAATACCCCCCCCTTTGGGTTCTAGGTGAAAATCTCACTCGACACGAATCAAACAAAAATGTTTCCATGGTGTGTATTGTTGTTCATTTTCATCAAATAAACAAAATAAAGCCCAGAATAAATCATTAAAGACAAGAAATGAGCATAAAAGATGCCTCAGCGCAAGTGTTAATGTTAGTAAAAGAGCCCAAATTTCCAAAAATATTGCGAGAAACAACAATCTTCCATTATAGAGTGAATGTTTGAGGTGTATAGAAGGCATTTATTTCATTTTTAGAAATTTTAATTTTTCACATTTTTCCAAGAAAAGTGCCAATACCCCCCCCCTTTGGGTTCTAGGTGAAAATCTCACTCGGCACGAATCAAACAAAAATGTTTCCATGGTGTGTATTGTTGTTCATTTTCATCAAATAAACAAAATAAAGCCCACAATAAATCATTAAAGACAAGAAATGAGCATAAAAGATGCCTCAGCGCAAGTGTTTGTGTTAGTAAAAGAGCCCAAATTTCAAAAAATATTGCGAAAAACAACAATCTTCCATTATAGAGTGAATGTTTGAGGTGTATAGAAGGCATTTATTTCATTTTTAGAAATTTTAATTTTTCCGATTTTTCCATGAAAAGTGCCAATACCCCCCTTTGGGTTCTAGGTGAAAATCTCTCTCCACACCAATCAAACAAAAATGTTTCCATGGTTTGTATTGTTGTTCATTTTCATCAAATAAACAAAATAAAACCCAGAATAAATCATTAAAGACAAGAAATTAGCATAAAAGATGCCTTAGCGAAAGGGTTAATGTTGGTAAAAGAGCCCAAATTTCCAAAAATATTGCGAAAAACAATAATCTTCCATTATAGAGTGAATGTTTGAGGTGTATAGAAGGCATTTATTTCATTTTTAGAAATTTTAATTTTTCACATTTTTCCATTAAAAGTGCCAATACCCCCCCCTTTGGGTTCTAGGTGAAAATTTCACTCGACACGAATCAAACAAAAATGTTTCCATGGTGTGTATTGTTGTTCATTTTCATCAAATAAACAAAATAAAGCCCAGAATAAATCATTTAAGACAAGAAATGAGCATAAAAGATGCCTCAGCGCAAGTGTAAATGTTAGTAAAAGAGCCCAAATTTCTAAAAATATTGCGAAAAACAACAATCTTCCATTATAGAGTGAATGTTTGAGGTGTATAGAAGGCATTTATTTCATTTTTAGAAATTTTAATTTTTCACATTTTTCCATGGAAAGTGCCAATACCCCCCCCCTTTGGGTTCTAGGTGAAAATCTCAATCGACACGAATCAAAAAAAATGTTTCCATGGTGTGTATTGTTGTTCATTTTCATCAAATAAACAAAATAAAACCCAGAATAAATCATTAGAGACAAGAAATGAGCATAAAAGATGCCTCAGCGCAAGTGTTGATGTTAGTAAAAGAGCTCAAATTTCCAAAAATATTGCGAAAAACAACAATCTTCCATCATAGAGTGAATGTTTGAGGTGTATAGAAGGCATTTATTTCATTTTTAGAAATTTTAATTTTTCACATTTTTCCATGAAAAGTGCCCCCCCCTTTCGGTTCTAGGTGAAATTCTCACACGACACAAATCAAACAAGTGTGTCTCCATGGTGTGTATTGTTGTTCATTTTCATCAAATAAACAAAATAAAACCCAGAATAAATCATTAAAGACAAGAAATGAGCATAAAAGATGCCTCAGCGCAAGTGTTAATGTTAGTAAAAGAGCCCAAATTTCAAAAAATATTGCGAAAAACAACAATCTTCCATTATACAGTGAATGTTTGAGGGGTATAGAGGGCATTTATTTCATTTTTAGAAATTTTAATTTTTCACATTTTTCCAAGAAAAGTGCCAATACCCCCCCCCTTTGGGTTCTAGGTGAAAATCTCACTCGACACGAATCAAACAAAAATGTTTCCATGGTTTGTATTGTTGTTCATTTTCATCAAATAAACAAAATAAAGCCCAGAATAAATCATTAAAGACAAGAAATGAGCATAAAAGATGCCTCAGCGCAAGTGTTTGTGTTAGTAAAAGAGCCCAAATTTCCAAAAATATTGCGAAAAACAACAATCTTCCATTATAGAGTGAATGTTTGAGGTGTATGGAAGGCATTTATTTTAAATTAAAAAATTTTAATTTTTCTCATTTTTCCATGAAAAGTGCCAATACCATTTTGGGTTCTAGGTGAAAATCTCACTCGACACGAATCAAACAAAAATGTTTCTATGGTGTGTATTGTTGTTCATTTTCATCAAATAAACAAAATAAAACCCAGAATAAATCATTAAAGACAAGAAATGAGCATAAAAGATGCCTCAGCGCAAGTGTTAATGTTAGTAAAAGAGCCCAAATTTCCAAAAATATTGCGAAAAACAACAATCTTCCATTATAGAGTGAATGTTTGAGGTGTATAGAAGGCATTTATTTCATTTTTAGAAATTTTAATTTTTCACATTTTTCCATGAAAAGTGCCCTTTGGGTTCTTGGTGAAAATCTCACTCGCCACGAATCAAACAAAAATGTTTCCATGGTGTGTATTGTTGTTCATTTTCATCAAATAAACAAAATAAAACCCAGAATAAATCATTAAAGACAAGAAATGAGCATAAAAGATGCCTCAGCGCAAGTGCTAATGTTAGTAAAAGAGCCCAAATTTCAAAAAATATTGCGAAAAACAACAATCTTCCATTATACAGTGAATGTTTGAGGGGTATAGAGGGCATTTATTTCATTTTTAGAAATTTTAATTTTTCACATTTTTCCAAGAAAAGTGCCAATACCCCCCCCTTTGGGTTCTAGGTGAAAATCTCAAACGACACGAATCAAAGAAAAATATTTCCATGGTGTGTATTGTTGTTCATTTTCATCAAATAAACAAAATAAAACCCAGAATAAATCATTAAAGACAAGAAATGAGCATAAAAGATGCCTCAGCGCAAGTGTTAATGTTAGTAAAAGAGCCCAAATTTCCAAAAATATTGCGAGAAACAACAATCTTCCATTATAGAGTGAATGTTTGAGGTGTATAGAAGGCATTTATTTCATTTTTAGAAATTTTAATTTTTCACATTTTTCCATGAAAAGTGCCAATACCCCCCCCTTTGGGTTCCAGGTGAAAGTCTCACTCGACACGAATCAAACAAAAATGATTCCATGGTGTGTATTGATGTTCATTTTCATCAAATAAACAAAATAAAACCCAGAAGAAATCATTAAAGACAAGAAATGAGCATAAAAGATGCCTCAGCGCAAGTGTTAATGTTAGTAAAAGAGCCCAAATTTCCAAAAATATTGCGAAAAACAACAATCTTCCATTATAGAGTGAATGTTTGAGGTGTATAGAAGGCATTTATTTCATTTTTAGAAATTTTAATTTTTCACATTTTTCCATGGATAGTGCCAATACCCCCCCCCTTTGGGTTCCAGGTGAAAATCTCAAACGACACGAATCAAACAAAAATGTTTCCATGGTGTGTATTGTAGTTCATTTTCATCAAATAAACAAAATAAAACCCAGAATAAATCATTAAAGACAAGAAATGAGCATAAAAGATGCCTTAGCGCAAGTGTTAATGTTAGTAAAAGAGCACAAATTTCCAAAAATATTGCGAAAAACAACAATCTTCCATTATAGAGTTAATGTTTGAGGTGTATGGAAGGCATTTATTTTATATTAAGAAATTTTAATTTTTCTCATTTTTCCATGAAAAGTGCCAATACCCCTTTGGGTTCTAGGTGAAAATCTCACTCGTCACGAATCAAACAAAAATGTTTCCATGGTGTGTATTGTTGTTCATTTTCATCAAATAAACAAAATAAAGCCCACAATAAATCATTAAAGACAAGAAATGAGCATAAAAGATGCCTCAGCGCAAGTGTTAATGTTAGTAAAAGAGCCCAAATTTCCAAAAATATTGCGAAAAACAACAATCTTCCATTATAGAGTGAATGTTTGAGGTGTATAGAAGGCATTTATTTCATTTTTAGAAATTTTAATTTTTCACATTTTTCCATGAAAAGTGCCCCCCCCTTTCGGTTCTAGGTGAAATTCTCACACGACACAAATCAAACAAGTGTGTTTCCATGGTGTGTATTGTTGTTCATTTTCATCAAATAAACAAAATAAAACCCAGAATAAATCATTAAAGACAAGAAATGAGCATAAAAGATGCCTCAGCGCAAGTGTTAATGTTAGTAAAAGAGCCAAAATTTCAAAAAATATTTCGAAAAACAACAATCTTCCATTATACAGTGAATGTTTGAGGGGTATAGAGGGCATTTATTTCATTTTTAGAAATTTTAATTTTTCACATTTTTCCAAGAAAAGTGCCAATACCCCCCCCCTTTGGGTTCTAGGTGAAAATCTAACTCAACACGAATCAAACAAAAATGTTTCCATGGTGTGTATTGTTGTTCATTTTCTTCAAATAAACAAAATAAAACCCAGAATAAATCATTAAAGACAAGAAATGAGCATAAAAGATGCCTCAGCGCAAGTGTAAATGTTAGTAAAAGAGCCCAAATTTCCAAAAATATTGCGAAAAACAACAATCTTCCATTATAGAGTGAATGTTTGAGATGTATAGAAGGCATTTATTTCATTTTTAGAAATTTTAATTTTTCACATTTTTCCGTGGATAGTGCCAATACCCCCCCCTTTGGGTTCTAGGTGAAATTCTCACACGACACAAATCAAACAAGTGTGTTTCCATGGTGTATATTGTTGTTCATTTTCATCAAATAAACAAAATAAAACCCAGAATAAATCATTAAAGACAAGAAATGAGCATAAAAGATGCCTCAGCGCAAGTGTTAATGTTAGTAAAAGAGCCCAAATTTCCAAAAATATTGCGAAAAACAACAATCTTCCATTATAGAGTGAATGTTTGAGGTGTATAGAAGGCATTTATTTCATTTTTAGAAATTTTAATTTTTCACATTTTTCCATGGAAAGTGCCCTTTGGGTTCTTGGTGAAAATCTCACTCGACACGAATCAAACAAAAATGTTTCTATGGTGTGTATTGTTGTTCATTTTCATCAAATAAACAAAATAAAGCCCAGAATAAATCATTAAAGACAAGAAATGAGCATAAAAGATGCCTCAGCGCAAGTGTAAATGTTAGTAAAAGAGCCCAAATTTCCAAAAATATTGCGAAAAACAATAATCTTCCATTATAGAGTGAATGTTTGAGGTGTATAGAAGGCATTTATTTCATTTTTAGAAATTTTAATTTTTCACATTTTTCCATGAACAGTGCCAATACCCCCCCCTTTGGGTTCTAGGTGAAAATCTCAATCGACACGAATCAAAAAAAATGTTTCCATGGTGTGTATTGTTGTTCATTTTCATCAAATAAACAAAATAAAACCCAGAATAAATCATTAAAGAAAAGAAATGAGCAGAAAAGGTCCCTCGGCGCAAGTGTTAGTGTTAGTAAAAGAACCCAAATTTCCAAAAATATTGCGAAAAACAACAATCTTCCATTATGGAGTGAATGTTTGAGGTGTATGGAAGGCATTTATTTTATATTTAGAAATTTTAATTTTTCACATTTTTCCATTAAAAGTGCCAATACCCCCCCCTTTGGGTTCTAGGTGAAAATCTCACTTGACACGAATCAAACAAAAATGTTTCTATGGTGTGTATTGTTGTTCATTTTCATCAAATAAACAAAATAACACCCAGAATAAATCATTAAAGACAAGAAATGAGCATAAAAGATGCCTCAGCGCAAGTGTTTGTGTTAGTAAAAGAGCCCAAATTTACAAAAATATTGCGAAAAACAACAATCTTCCATTATAGAGTGAATGTTTGAGGTGTATAGAAGGCATTTATTTCATTTTTAGAAATTTTAATTTTTCACATTTTTCCATGAAAAGTGCCCTTTGGGTTCTTGGTGAAAATCTCACTCGCCACGAATCAAACAAAAATGTTTCCATGGTGTGTATTGTTGTTCATTTTCATCAAATAAACAAAATAAAACCCAGAATAAATCATTAAAGACAAGAAATGAGCATAAAAGATGCCTCAGCGCAAGTGCTAATGTTAGTAAAAGAGCCCAAATTTCAAAAAATATTGCGAAAAACAACAATCTTCCATTATACAGTGAATGTTTGAGGGGTATAGAGGGCATTTATTTCATTTTTAGAAATTTTAATTTTTCACATTTTTCCAAGAAAAGTGCCAATACCCCCCCCTTTGGGTTCTAGGTGAAAATCTCAATCGACACGAATCAAACAAAAAAGTTTCCATGGTGTGTATTTTTGTTCATTTTCATCAAATAAACAAAATAAAACCCAGGCTAAATCATTAAAGACAAGAAATGAGCATAAAAGATGCCCCAGCGCAAGTGTTAATGTTAGTAAAAGAGCACAAATTTCCAAAAATATTGCGAAAAACAACAATCTTCCATTATAGAGTGAATGTTTGAGGTGTATAGAAGGCATTTATTTCATTTTTAGAAATTTTAATTTTTCACATTTTTCCATGAAAAGTTCCAATGTCCCCCCCCCCTTTGGGTTCTAGGTGAAAATCTCACTCGACACGAATCAAACAAAAATGTTTCCATGGTGTGTATTGTAGTTCATTTTCATCAAATAAACAAAATAAAACCCAGAATAAATCATTAAAGACAAGAAATGAGCATAAAAGATGCCTTAGCGCAAGTGTTAATGTTAGTAAAAGAGCCCAAATTTCCAAAAATATTGCGAAAAACAACAATCTTCCATTATAGAGTGAATGTTTGAGGTGTATAGAAGGCATTTATTTCATTTTTAGAAATTTTTATTTTTCACATTTTTCCATGAAAAGTGCCCCCCCCTTTCGGTTCTAGGTGAAATTCTCACACGACACAAATCAAACAAGTGTGTTTCCATGGTGTGTATTGTTGTTCATTTTCATCAAATAAACAAAATAAAACCCAGAATAAATCATTAAAGACAAGAAATGAGCATAAAAGATGCCTCAGCGCAAGTGTTAATGTTAGTAAAAGAGCCAAAATTTCAAAAAATATTGCGAAAAACAACAATCTTCCATTATACAGTGAATGTTTGAGGGGTATAGAGGGCATTTATTTCATTTTTAGAAATTTTAATTTTTCACATTTTTCCAAGAAAAGTGCCAATACCCCCCCCCTTTGGGTTCTAGGTGAAAACCTAACTCAACACGAATCAAACAAAAATGTTTCCATGGTGTGTATTGTTGTTCATTTTCTTCAAATAAACAAAATAAAACCCAGAATAAATCATTAAAGACAAGAAATGAGCATAAAAGATGCCTCAGCGCAAGTGTAAATGTTAGTAAAAGAGCCCAAATTTCCAAAAATATTGCGAAAAACAACAATCTTCCATTATAGAGTGAATGTTTGAGATGTATAGAAGGCATTTATTTCATTTTTAGAAATTTTAATTTTTCACATTTTTCCGTGGATAGTGCCAATACCCCCCCCTTTGGGTTCTAGGTGAAATTCTCACACGACACAAATCAAACAAGTGTGTTTCCATGGTGTATATTGTTGTTCATTTTCATCAAATAAACAAAATAAAACCCAGAATAAATCATTAAAGACAAGAAATGAGCATAAAAGATGCCTCAGCGCAAGTGTTAATGTTAGTAAAAGAGCCCAAATTTCCAAAAATATTGCGAAAAACAACAATCTTCCATTATAGAGTGAATGTTTGAGGTGTATAGAAGGCATTTATTTCATTTTTAGAAATTTTAATTTTTCACATTTTTCCATGGAAAGTGCCCTTTGGGTTCTTGGTGAAAATCTCACTCGACACGAATCAAACAAAAATGTTTCTATGGTGTGTATTGTTGTTCATTTTCATCAAATAAACAAAATAAAGCCCAGAATAAATCATTAAAGACAAGAAATGAGCATAAAAGATGCCTCAGCGCAAGTGTAAATGTTAGTAAAAGAGCCCAAATTTCCAAAAATATTGCGAAAAACAATAATCTTCCATTATAGAGTGAATGTTTGAGGTGTATAGAAGGCATTTATTTCATTTTTAGAAATTTTAATTTTTCACATTTTTCCATGAACAGTGCCAATACCCCCCCCTTTGGGTTCTAGGTGAAAATCTCAATCGACACGAATCAAAAAAAATGTTTCCATGGTGTGTATTGTTGTTCATTTTCATCAAATAAACAAAATAAAACCCAGAATAAATCATTAAAGAAAAGAAATGAGCAGAAAAGGTCCCTCGGCGCAAGTGTTAGTGTTAGTAAAAGAACCCAAATTTCCAAAAATATTGCGAAAAACAACAATCTTCCATTATGGAGTGAATGTTTGAGGTGTATGGAAGGCATTTATTTTATATTTAGAAATTTTAATTTTTCACATTTTTCCATTAAAAGTGCCAATACCCCCCCCTTTGGGTTCTAGGTGAAAATCTCACTTGACACGAATCAAACAAAAATGTTTCTATGGTGTGTATTGTTGTTCATTTTCATCAAATAAACAAAATAACACCCAGAATAAATCATTAAAGACAAGAAATGAGCATAAAAGATGCCTCAGCGCAAGTGTTTGTGTTAGTAAAAGAGCCCAAATTTACAAAAATATTGCGAAAAACAACAATCTTCCATTATAGAGTGAATGTTTGAGGTGTATAGAAGGCATTTATTTCATTTTTAGAAATTTTAATTTTTCACATTTTTCCATGAAAAGTGCCCTTTGGGTTCTTGGTGAAAATCTCACTCGCCACGAATCAAACAAAAATGTTTCCATGGTGTGTATTGTTGTTCATTTTCATCAAATAAACAAAATAAAACCCAGAATAAATCATTAAAGACAAGAAATGAGCATAAAAGATGCCTCAGCGCAAGTGCTAATGTTAGTAAAAGAGCCCAAATTTCAAAAAATATTGCGAAAAACAACAATCTTCCATTATACAGTGAATGTTTGAGGGGTATAGAGGGCATTTATTTCATTTTTAGAAATTTTAATTTTTCACATTTTTCCAAGAAAAGTGCCAATACCCCCCCCTTTGGGTTCTAGGTGAAAATCTCAATCGACACGAATCAAACAAAAAAGTTTCCATGGTGTGTATTTTTGTTCATTTTCATCAAATAAACAAAATAAAACCCAGGCTAAATCATTAAAGACAAGAAATGAGCATAAAAGATGCCTCAGCGCAAGTGTTAATGTTAGTAAAAGAGCACAAATTTCCAAAAATATTGCGAAAAACAACAATCTTCCATCATAGAGTGAATGTTTGAGGTGTATTGAAGGCATTTATTTCATTTTTAGAAATTTTAATTCTTCACATTTTTCCATGAAAAGCGCCAATACCCCCCCTTTGGGTTCTAGGTGAAAATCTCACTCGACACGAATCAAACAAAAATGTTTCCATGGTGTGTATTGTTGTTCATTTTCATCAAATAAACAAAATAAAGCCCAGAATAAATCATTAAAGACAAGAAATGAGCATAAAAGATGCCTCAGCGCAAGTGTTAATGTTAGTAAAAGAGCCCAAATTTCAAAAAATATTGCGAAAAACAACAACCTTCCATTATAGAGTGAATGTTAAGGGGTATAGAGGGCATTTATTTCATTTTTAGAAATTTTAATTTTTCACATTTTTCCATGAAAAGTGCCCTTTGGGTTCTTGGTGAAAATCTCACTCGACACGAATCAAACAAAAATGTTTCCATGGTGTGTATTGTTGTTCATTTTCATCAAATAAACAAAATAAAGCCCAGAATAAATCATTAAAGACAAGAAATGAGCATAAAAGATGCCTCAGCGCAAGTGTAAATGTTAGTAAAAGAGCCCAAATTTACAAAAATATTGCGAAAAACAATAATCTTCCATTATAAGTGAATGTTTGAGGTGTATAGAAGGCATTTATTTCATTTTTAGAAATTTTAATTTTTCACATTTTTCCATGAACAGTGCCAATACCCCCCCCTTTGGGTTCTAGGTGAAAATCTCCCTTGACACAAATCAAACAAAAATGTTTCCATGGTGTGTATTGATGTTCATTTTCATCAAATAAACAAAATAAAACCCAGAATAAATCATTAAAGACAAGAAATGAGCATAAAAGATGCCTCAGCGCAAGTGTTGGTGTTAGTAAAAGAGCCCAAATTTCCAAAAATATTGCGAAAAACAACAATCTTCCATTATAGAGTGAATGTTTGAGGTGTATAGAAGGCATTTATTTCATTTTTAGAAATTTTAATTGTTCACGTTTTTCCATGAAAAGTGCCAATCCCCCCCCCCTTTGGGTTCTACGTGAAATTCTCACTCGACACAAATCAAACAAGTGTGTTTCCATGGTGTGTATCGTTGTTCATTTTCATCAAATAAACAAAATAAAACCCAGAATAAATCATTAAAGACAAGAAATGAGCATAATGGATGCCTCAGCGCAAGTGTTAATGTTAGTAAAAGAGCCCAAATTTCCAATAATATATCGAAAAACAACAATCTTCCATTATAGAGTGAATGTTTGAGGTGTATAGAAGGCATTTATTTCATTTTTAGAAATTTTAATTTTTCACATTTTTCCATGAAAAGTGCCAATACCCCCCCTTTGGGTTCTAGGTGAAATTCTCACTCGACACAAATCAAAAAAAAATGTTTCCATGGTGTGTATTGTTGTTCATTTTCATCAAATAAACAAAATAAAACCCAGAATAAATCATTAAAGACAAGAAATGAGCATAAAAGATGCCTCAGCGCAAGTGTTAATGTTAGTAAAAGAGCCCAAATTTCAAAAAATATTGCGAAAAACAACAATCTTCCATTATAGAGTTAATGTTTGAGGTGTATGGAAGGCATTTATTTTAAATTAAAAAATTTTAATTTTTCTCATTTTTCCATGAAAAGTGCCAATACCCCTTTGGGTTCTAGGTGAAAATCTCACTCGACACGAATCAAACAAAACTATTTCTATGGTGTGTATTGTTGTTCATTTTCATCAAATAAACAAAATAAAACCCAGAATAAATCATTAAAGACAAGAAATGAGCATAAAAGATGCCTCAGCGCAAGTGTTTGTGTTAGTAAAAGAGCCCAAATTTCCAAAAATATTGCGAAAAACAACAATCTTCCATTATAGAGTGAATGTTTGAGGTGTATAGAAGGCATTTATTTCATTTTTAGAAATTTTAATTTTCACGTTTTTCCATGAAAAGTGCCAATACCTCTTTGGGTTCTAGGTGAAATTCTCACTCGACACAAATCAAACAAGTGTGTTTCCATGGTGTGTATTGTTGATCATTTTCATCAAATAAACAAAATAAAACCCAGAATAAATCATTAAAGACAAGAAATGAGCATTAAAGATGCCTCAGCGCAAGTGTTAATGTTAGTAAAAGAGCCCAAATTTCCAAAAATATATCGAAAAACAACGATCTTCCATTATAGAGTGAATGTTTGAGGTGTATAGAAAGCATTTATTTCATTTTTAGAAATTTTAATTTTTCACATTTTTCCATGAAAAGTGCCAATACCCCCCCTTTGGGTTCTAGGTGAAAATCTGACTCGACACGAATCAAACAAAAATGTTTCAATGGTGTGTATTGTTGTTCATTTTCATCAAATAAACAAAATAAAACCCAGAATAAATCATTAAAGACAAGAAATGAGCATAAAAGATGCCTCAGCGCAAGTGTTAATGTTAGTAAAAGAGCCCAAATTTCCAAAAATATTGCGAAAAACAACAATCTTTTTTTTATTATAGAGTTAATGTTTGAGGTGTATGGAAGGCATTTATTTTATATTTAGAAATTTTAATTTTTCACATTTTTCCATGAAAAGTGCCAATACCTCTTTGGGTTCTAGGTGAAAATCTCTCTCCACACGAATCAAACAAAAATGTTTCCATGGTGTGTATTGTTGTTCATTTTCATCAAATAAACAAAATAAAACCCAGAATAAATCATTAGAGACAAGAAATTAGCATAAAAGATGCCTCAGCGCAGGTGTTGATGTTAGTAAAAGAGCTCAAATTTCCAAAAATATTGCGAAAAACAACAATCTTCCATCATAGAGTGAATGTTTGAGGTGTATAGAAGGCATTTATTTCATTTTTAGAAATTTTAATTTTTCACATTTTTCCATGGAAAGTGCCAATACCCCCCCCTTTGGGTTCTAGGTGAAAATCTCAATCGACACGAATCAAACAAAAATGTTTCCATGGTGTGTATTTTTGTTCATTTTCATCAAATAAACAAAATAAAACCCAGAATAAATCATTAAAGACAAGAAATGAGCATAAAAGATGCCTCAGCGCAAGTGTTAATGTTAGTAAAAGAGCCCAAATTTCAAAAAATATTGCGAAAAACAACAACCTTCCATTATAGAGTGAATGTTAAGGGGTATAGAGGGCATTTATTTCATTTTTAGAAATTTTAATTTTTCACATTTTTCCATGAAAAGTGCCCTTTGGGTTCTTGGTGAAAATCTCACTCGCCACGAATTAAACAAAAATGTTTCCATGGTGTGTATTGTTGTTCATTTTCATCAAATAAACAAAATAAAACCCAGGCTAAATCATTAAAGACAAGAAATGAGCATAAAAGATGCCTCAGCGCAAAGTTAATGTTAAAAGAGCTCAAATTTCCAAAAATATTGCGAAAAACAACAATCTTCCATTATAGAGTGAATGTTTGAGGTGTATAGAAGGCATTTATTTTATATTAAGAAATTTTAATTTTTCTCATTTTTCCATGAAAAGTGCCAATACCCCTTTGGGTTCTAGGTGAAAATCTCACTCGTCACGAATCAAACAAAAATGTTTCCATGGTGTGTATTGTTGTTCATTTTCATCAAATAAACAAAATAAAGCCCACAATAAATCATTAAAGACAAGAAATGAGCATAAAAGATGCCTCAGCGCAAGTGTTAATGTTAGTAAAAGAGCCCAAATTTCCAAAAATATTGCGAAAAACAACAATCTTCCATTATAGAGTGAATGTTTGAGGTGTATAGAAGGCATTTATTTCATTTTTAGAAATTTTAATTTTTCACATTTTTCCATGAAAAGTGCCCCCCCCTTTCGGTTCTAGGTGAAATTCTCACACGACACAAATCAAACAAGTGTGTTTCCATGGTGTGTATTGTTGTTCATTTTCATCAAATAAACAAAATAAAACCCAGAATAAATCATTAAAGACAAGAAATGAGCATAAAAGATGCCTCAGCGCAAGTGTTAATGTTAGTAAAAGAGCCAAAATTTCAAAAAATATTTCGAAAAACAACAATCTTCCATTATACAGTGAATGTTTGAGGGGTATAGAGGGCATTTATTTCATTTTTAGAAATTTTAATTTTTCACATTTTTCCAAGAAAAGTGCCAATACCCACCCCCTTTGGGTTCTAGGTGAAAATCTAACTCAACACGAATCAAACAAAAATGTTTCCATGGTGTGTATTGTTGTTCATTTTCTTCAAATAAACAAAATAAAACCCAGAATAAATCATTAAAGACAAGAAATGAGCATAAAAGATGCCTCAGCGCAAGTGTAAATGTTAGTAAAAGAGCCCAAATTTCCAAAAATATTGCGAAAAACAACAATCTTCCATTATAGAGTGAATGTTTGAGATGTATAGAAGGCATTTATTTCATTTTTAGAAATTTTAATTTTTCACATTTTTCCGTGGATAGTGCCAATACCCCCCCCTTTGGGTTCTAGGTGAAATTCTCACACGACACAAATCAAACAAGTGTGTTTCCATGGTGTATATTGTTGTTCATTTTCATCAAATAAACAAAATAAAACCCAGAATAAATCATTAAAGACAAGAAATGAGCATAAAAGATGCCTCAGCGCAAGTGTTAATGTTAGTAAAAGAGCCCAAATTTCCAAAAATATTGCGAAAAACAACAATCTTCCATTATAGAGTGAATGTTTGAGGTGTATAGAAGGCATTTATTTCATTTTTAGAAATTTTAATTTTTCACATTTTTCCATGGAAAGTGCCCTTTGGGTTCTTGGTGAAAATCTCACTCGACACGAATCAAACAAAAATGTTTCTATGGTGTGTATTGTTGTTCATTTTCATCAAATAAACAAAATAAAGCCCAGAATAAATCATTAAAGACAAGAAATGAGCATAAAAGATGCCTCAGCGCAAGTGTAAATGTTAGTAAAAGAGCCCAAATTTCCAAAAATATTGCGAAAAACAATAATCTTCCATTATAGAGTGAATGTTTGAGGTGTATAGAAGGCATTTATTTCATTTTTAGAAATTTTAATTTTTCACATTTTTCCATGAACAGTGCCAATACCCCCCCCTTTGGGTTCTAGGTGAAAATCTCAATCGACACGAATCAAAAAAAATGTTTCCATGGTGTGTATTGTTGTTCATTTTCATCAAATAAACAAAATAAAACCCAGAATAAATCATTAAAGAAAAGAAATGAGCAGAAAAGGTCCCTCGGCGCAAGTGTTAGTGTTAGTAAAAGAACCCAAATTTCCAAAAATATTGCGAAAAACAACAATCTTCCATTATGGAGTGAATGTTTGAGGTGTATGGAAGGCATTTATTTTATATTTAGAAATTTTAATTTTTCACATTTTTCCATTAAAAGTGCCAATACCCCCCCCTTTGGGTTCTAGGTGAAAATCTCACTTGACACGAATCAAACAAAAATGTTTCTATGGTGTGTATTGTTGTTCATTTTCATCAAATAAACAAAATAACACCCAGAATAAATCATTAAAGACAAGAAATGAGCATAAAAGATGCCTCAGCGCAAGTGTTTGTGTTAGTAAAAGAGCCCAAATTTACAAAAATATTGCGAAAAACAACAATCTTCCATTATAGAGTGAATGTTTGAGGTGTATAGAAGGCATTTATTTCATTTTTAGAAATTTTAATTTTTCACATTTTTCCATGAAAAGTGCCCTTTGGGTTCTTGGTGAAAATCTCACTCGCCACGAATCAAACAAAAATGTTTCCATGGTGTGTATTGTTGTTCATTTTCATCAAATAAACAAAATAAAACCCAGAATAAATCATTAAAGACAAGAAATGAGCATAAAAGATGCCTCAGCGCAAGTGCTAATGTTAGTAAAAGAGCCCAAATTTCAAAAAATATTGCGAAAAACAACAATCTTCCATTATACAGTGAATGTTTGAGGGGTATAGAGGGCATTTATTTCATTTTTAGAAATTTTAATTTTTCACATTTTTCCAAGAAAAGTGCCGATACCCCCCCCCTTTGGGTTCTAGGTGAAAATCTCAATCGACACGAATCAAACAAAAAAGTTTCCATGGTGTGTATTTTTGTTCATTTTCATCAAATAAACAAAATAAAACCCAGGCTAAATCATTAAAGACAAGAAATGAGCATAAAAGATGCCCCAGCGCAAGTGTTAATGTTAGTAAAAGAGCACAAATTTCCAAAAATATTGCGAAAAACAACAATCTTCCATTATAGAGTGAATGTTTGAGGTGTATAGAAGGCATTTATTTCATTTTTAGAAATTTTAATTTTTCACATTTTTCCATGAAAAGTTCCAATGTCCCCCCCCCTTTGGGTTCTAGGTGAAAATCTCACTCGACACGAATCAAACAAAAATGTTTCCATGGTGTGTATTGTAGTTCATTTTCATCAAATAAACAAAATAAAACCCAGAATAAATCATTAAAGACAAGAAATGAGCATAAAAGATGCCTTAGCGCAAGTGTTAATGTTAGTAAAAGAGCCCAAATTTCCAAAAATATTGCGAAAAACAACAATCTTCCATTATAGAGTGAATGTTTGAGGTGTATAGAAGGCATTTATTTCATTTTTAGAAATTTTTATTTTTCACATTTTTCCATGAAAAGTGCCCCCCCCTTTCGGTTCTAGGTGAAATTCTCACACGACAAAAATCAAACAAGTGTGTTTCCATGGTGTGTATTGTTGTTCATTTTCATCAAATAAACAAAATAAAACCCAGAATAAATCATTAAAGACAAGAAATGAGCATAAAAGATGCCTCAGCGCAAGTGTTAATGTTAGTAAAAGAGCCAAAATTTCAAAAAATATTGCGAAAAACAACAATCTTCCATTATACAGTGAATGTTTGAGGGGTATAGAGGGCATTTATTTCATTTTTAGAAATTTTAATTTTTCACATTTTTCCAAGAAAAGTGCCAATACCCCCCCCCTTTGGGTTCTAGGTGAAAACCTAACTCAACACGAATCAAACAAAAATGTTTCCATGGTGTGTATTGTTGTTCATTTTCTTCAAATAAACAAAATAAAACCCAGAATAAATCATTAAAGACAAGAAATGAGCATAAAAGATGCCTCAGCGCAAGTGTAAATGTTAGTAAAAGAGCCCAAATTTCCAAAAATATTGCGAAAAACAACAATCTTCCATTATAGAGTGAATGTTTGAGATGTATAGAAGGCATTTATTTCATTTTTAGAAATTTTAATTTTTCACATTTTTCCGTGGATAGTGCCAATACCCCCCCCTTTGGGTTCTAGGTGAAATTCTCACACGACACAAATCAAACAAGTGTGTTTCCATGGTGTATATTGTTGTTCATTTTCATCAAATAAACAAAATAAAACCCAGAATAAATCATTAAAGACAAGAAATGAGCATAAAAGATGCCTCAGCGCAAGTGTTAATGTTAGTAAAAGAGCCCAAATTTCCAAAAATATTGCGAAAAACAACAATCTTCCATTATAGAGTGAATGTTTGAGGTGTATAGAAGGCATTTATTTCATTTTTAGAAATTTTAATTTTTCACATTTTTCCATGGAAAGTGCCCTTTGGGTTCTTGGTGAAAATCTCACTCGACACTAATCAAACAAAAATGTTTCTATGGTGTGTATTGTTGTTCATTTTCATCAAATAAACAAAATAAAGCCCAGAATAAATCATTAAAGACAAGAAATGAGCATAAAAGATGCCTCAGCGCAAGTGTAAATGTTAGTAAAAGAGCCCAAATTTCCAAAAATATTGCGAAAAACAATAATCTTCCATTATAGAGTGAATGTTTGAGGTGTATAGAAGGCATTTATTTCATTTTTAGAAATTTTAATTTTTCACATTTTTCCATGAACAGTGCCAATACCCCCCCCTTTGGGTTCTAGGTGAAAATCTCAATCGACACGAATCAAAAAAAATGTTTCCATGGTGTGTATTGTTGTTCATTTTCATCAAATAAACAAAATAAAACCCAGAATAAATCATTAAAGAAAAGAAATGAGCAGAAAAGGTCCCTCGGCGCAAGTGTTAGTGTTAGTAAAAGAACCCAAATTTCCAAAAATATTGCGAAAAACAACAATCTTCCATTATGGAGTGAATGTTTGAGGTGTATGGAAGGCATTTATTTTATATTTAGAAATTTTAATTTTTCACATTTTTCCATTAAAAGTGCCAATACCCCCCCCTTTGGGTTCTAGGTGAAAATCTCACTTGACACGAATCAAACAAAAATGTTTCTATGGTGTGTATTGTTGTTCATTTTCATCAAATAAACAAAATAACACCCAGAATAAATCATTAAAGACAAGAAATGAGCATAAAAGATGCCTCAGCGCAAGTGTTTGTGTTAGTAAAAGAGCCCAAATTTACAAAAATATTGCGAAAAACAACAATCTTCCATTATAGAGTGAATGTTTGAGGTGTATAGAAGGCATTTATTTCATTTTTAGAAATTTTAATTTTTCACATTTTTCCATGAAAAGTGCCCTTTGGGTTCTTGGTGAAAATCTCACTCGCCACGAATCAAACAAAAATGTTTCCATGGTGTGTATTGTTGTTCATTTTCATCAAATAAACAAAATAAAACCCAGAATAAATCATTAAAGACAAGAAATGAGCATAAAAGATGCCTCAGCGCAAGTGCTAATGTTAGTAAAAGAGCCCAAATTTCAAAAAATATTGCGAAAAACAACAATCTTCCATTATACAGTGAATGTTTGAGGGGTATAGAGGGCATTTATTTCATTTTTAGAAATTTTAATTTTTCACATTTTTCCAAGAAAAGTGCCAATACCCCCCCCTTTGGGTTCTAGGTGAAAATCTCAATCGACACGAATCAAACAAAAAAGTTTCCATGGTGTGTATTTTTGTTCATTTTCATCAAATAAACAAAATAAAACCCAGGCTAAATCATTAAAGACAAGAAATGAGCATAAAAGATGCCTCAGCGCAAGTGTTAATGTTAGTAAAAGAGCACAAATTTCCAAAAATATTGCGAAAAACAACAATCTTCCATCATAGAGTGAATGTTTGAGGTGTATTGAAGGCATTTATTTCATTTTTAGAAATTTTAATTCTTCACATTTTTCCATGAAAAGCGCCAATACCCCCCCTTTGGGTTCTAGGTGAAAATCTCACTCGACACGAATCAAACAAAAATGTTTCCATGGTGTGTATTGTTGTTCATTTTCATCAAATAAACAAAATAAAGCCCAGAATAAATCATTAAAGACAAGAAATGAGCATAAAAGATGCCTCAGCGCAAGTGTTAATGTTAGTAAAAGAGCCCAAATTTCAAAAAATATTGCGAAAAACAACAACCTTCCATTATAGAGTGAATGTTAAGGGGTATAGAGGGCATTTATTTCATTTTTAGAAATTTTAATTTTTCACATTTTTCCATGAAAAGTGCCCTTTGGGTTCTTGGTGAAAATCTCACTCGACACGAATCAAACAAAAATGTTTCCATGGTGTGTATTGTTGTTCATTTTCATCAAATAAACAAAATAAAGCCCAGAATAAATCATTAAAGACAAGAAATGAGCATAAAAGATGCCTCAGCGCAAGTGTAAATGTTAGTAAAAGAGCCCAAATTTACAAAAATATTGCGAAAAACAATAATCTTCCATTATAAGTGAATGTTTGAGGTGTATAGAAGGCATTTATTTCATTTTTAGAAATTTTAATTTTTCACATTTTTCCATGAACAGTGCCAATACCCCCCCCTTTGGGTTCTAGGTGAAAATCTCCCTTGACACAAATCAAACAAAAATGTTTCCATGGTGTGTATTGATGTTCATTTTCATCAAATAAACAAAATAAAACCCAGAATAAATCATTAAAGACAAGAAATGAGCATAAAAGATGCCTCAGCGCAAGTGTTGGTGTTAGTAAAAGAGCCCAAATTTCCAAAAATATTGCGAAAAACAACAATCTTCCATTATAGAGTGAATGTTTGAGGTGTATAGAAGGCATTTATTTCATTTTTAGAAATTTTAATTGTTCACGTTTTTCCATGAAAAGTGCCAATCCCCCCCCCCTTTGGGTTCTACGTGAAATTCTCACTCGACACAAATCAAACAAGTGTGTTTCCATGGTGTGTATCGTTGTTCATTTTCATCAAATAAACAAAATAAAACCCAGAATAAATCATTAAAGACAAGAAATGAGCATAATGGATGCCTCAGCGCAAGTGTTAATGTTAGTAAAAGAGCCCAAATTTCCAATAATATATCGAAAAACAACAATCTTCCATTATAGAGTGAATGTTTGAGGTGTATAGAAGGCATTTATTTCATTTTTAGAAATTTTAATTTTTCACATTTTTCCATGAAAAGTGCCAATACCCCCCCTTTGGGTTCTAGGTGAAATTCTCACTCGACACAAATCAAAAAAAAATGTTTCCATGGTGTGTATTGTTGTTCATTTTCATCAAATAAACAAAATAAAACCCAGAATAAATCATTAAAGACAAGAAATGAGCATAAAAGATGCCTCAGCGCAAGTGTTAATGTTAGTAAAAGAGCCCAAATTTCAAAAAATATTGCGAAAAACAACAATCTTCCATTATAGAGTTAATGTTTGAGGTGTATGGAAGGCATTTATTTTAAATTAAAAAATTTTAATTTTTCTCATTTTTCCATGAAAAGTGCCAATACCCCTTTGGGTTCTAGGTGAAAATCTCACTCGACACGAATCAAACAAAACTATTTCTATGGTGTGTATTGTTGTTCATTTTCATCAAATAAACAAAATAAAACCCAGAATAAATCATTAAAGACAAGAAATGAGCATAAAAGATGCCTCAGCGCAAGTGTTTGTGTTAGTAAAAGAGCCCAAATTTCCAAAAATATTGCGAAAAACAACAATCTTCCATTATAGAGTGAATGTTTGAGGTGTATAGAAGGCATTTATTTCATTTTTAGAAATTTTAATTTTCACGTTTTTCCATGAAAAGTGCCAATACCTCTTTGGGTTCTAGGTGAAATTCTCACTCGACACAAATCAAACAAGTGTGTTTCCATGGTGTGTATTGTTGATCATTTTCATCAAATAAACAAAATAAAACCCAGAATAAATCATTAAAGACAAGAAATGAGCATTAAAGATGCCTCAGCGCAAGTGTTAATGTTAGTAAAAGAGCCCAAATTTCCAAAAATATATCGAAAAACAACGATCTTCCATTATAGAGTGAATGTTTGAGGTGTATAGAAAGCATTTATTTCATTTTTAGAAATTTTAATTTTTCACATTTTTCCATGAAAAGTGCCAATACCCCCCCTTTGGGTTCTAGGTGAAAATCTGACTCGACACGAATCAAACAAAAATGTTTCAATGGTGTGTATTGTTGTTCATTTTCATCAAATAAACAAAATAAAACCCAGAATAAATCATTAAAGACAAGAAATGAGCATAAAAGATGCCTCAGCGCAAGTGTTAATGTTAGTAAAAGAGCCCAAATTTCCAAAAATATTGCGAAAAACAACAATCTTTTTTTTATTATAGAGTTAATGTTTGAGGTGTATGGAAGGCATTTATTTTATATTTAGAAATTTTAATTTTTCACATTTTTCCATGAAAAGTGCCAATACCTCTTTGGGTTCTAGGTGAAAATCTCTCTCCACACGAATCAAACAAAAATGTTTCCATGGTGTGTATTGTTGTTCATTTTCATCAAATAAACAAAATAAAACCCAGAATAAATCATTAAAGACAAGAAATGAGCATAAAAGATGCCTCAGCGCAAGTGTTAATGTTAGTAAAAGAGCCCAAATTTCAAAAAATATTGCGAAAAACAACAACCTTCCATTATAGAGTGAATGTTAAGGGGTATAGAGGGCATTTATTTCATTTTTAGAAATTTTAATTTTTCACATTTTTCCATGAAAAGTGCCCTTTGGGTTCTAGGTGAAAATCTCAATCGACACGAATCAAAAAAAATGTTTCCATGGTGTGTATTGTTGTTCATTTTCATCAAATAAACAAAATAAAACCCAGAATAAATCATTAGAGACAAGAAATTAGCATAAAAGATGCCTCAGCGCAGGTGTTGATGTTAGTAAAAGAGCTCAAATTTCCAAAAATATTGCGAAAAACAACAATCTTCCATCATAGAGTGAATGTTTGAGGTGTATAGAAGGCATTTATTTCATTTTTAGAAATTTTAATTTTTCACATTTTTCCATGGAAAGTGCCAATACCCCCCCCTTTGGGTTCTAGGTGAAAATCTCAATCGACACGAATCAAACAAAAATGTTTCCATGGTGTGTATTTTTGTTCATTTTCATCAAATAAACAAAATAAAACCCAGAATAAATCATTAAAGACAAGAAATGAGCATAAAAGATGCCTCAGCGCAAGTGTTAATGTTAGTAAAAGAGCCCAAATTTCAAAAAATATTGCGAAAAACAACAACCTTCCATTATAGAGTGAATGTTAAGGGGTATAGAGGGCATTTATTTCATTTTTAGAAATTTTAATTTTTCACATTTTTCCATGAAAAGTGCCCTTTGGGTTCTTGGTGAAAATCTCACTCGCCACGAATTAAACAAAAATGTTTCCATGGTGTGTATTGTTGTTCATTTTCATCAAATAAACAAAATAAAACCCAGGCTAAATCATTAAAGACAAGAAATGAGCATAAAAGATGCCTCAGCGCAAAGTTAATGTTAAAAGAGCTCAAATTTCCAAAAATATTGCGAAAAACAACAATCTTCCATTATAGAGTGAATGTTTGAGGTGTATAGAAGGCATTTATTTCATTTTTAGAAATTTTAATTTTTCACATTTTTCCATGGAAAGTTCCCTTTGGGTTCTTGGTGAAAATCTCACTCGACACGAATCAAACAAAAATGTTTCCATGGTGTGTAGTGTTGTTCATTTTCATCAAATAAACAAAATAAAGCCCAGAATAAATCATTAAAGACAAGAAATGAGCATAAAAGATGCCTCAGCGCAAGTGTAAATGTTAGTAAAAGAGCCCAAATTTCCAAAAATATTGCGAAAAACAATAATCTTCCATTATAGAGTGAATGTTTGAGGTGTATAGAAGGCATTTATTTCATTTTTAGAAATTTTAATTTTTCACATTTTTCCATGAACAGTGCCAAATCCCCCCCCCCTTTGGGTTCTAGGTGAAAATCTAACTCGACACGAATCAAACAAAAATTTTTCCATGGTGTGTATTGTTGTTCATTTTCTTCAAATAAAAAAAATAAAACCCAGAATAAATCATTTAAGACAAGAAATGAGCATAAAAGATGCCTCAGCGCAAGTGTTAATGTTAGTAAAAGAACCCAAATTTCCAAAAATATTGTGAAAAACAACAATCTTCCATTATAGAGTGAATGTTTGAGGTGTATAGAAGGCATTTATTTCATTTTTAGAAATTTTAATTTTTCACATTTTTCCATGAAAAGTGCCAATACCCCCCCCTTTGGGTTCCAGGTGAAAGTCTCACTCGACACGAATCAAACAAAAATGATTCCATGGTGTGTATTGATGTTCATTTTCATCAAATAAACAAAATAAAACCCAGAAGAAATCATTAAAGACAAGAAATGAGCATAAAAGATGCCTCAGCGCAAGTGTTAATGTTAGTAAAAGAGCCCAAATTTCCAAAAATATTGCGAAAAACAACAATCTTCCATTATAGAGTGAATGTTTGAGGTGTATAGAAGGCATTTATTTCATTTTTAGAAATTTTAATTTTTCACATTTTTCCATGGATAGTGCCAATACCCACCCCTTTGGGTTCTAGGTGAAAATCTCACTCGACACAAATCAAAAAAAAATGTTTCCATGGTGTGTATTGTTGTTCATTTTCATCAAATAAACAAAATAAAACCCAGAATAAATCATTAAAGACAAGAAATGAGCATAAAAGATGCCTCAGCGCAAGTGTTAATGTTAGTAAAAGAGCACAAATTTCCAAAAATATTGCGAAAAACAACAATCTTCCATTATAGAGTGAATGTTTGAGGTGTATAGAAGGCATTTATTTCATTTTTAGAAATTTTAATTTTTCACATTTTTCCATGGAAAGTGCCAATACCCCCCCCTTTGGGTTCTAGGTGAAAATCTCAATCGACACGAATCAAAAAAAATGTTTCCATGGTGTGTATTGTTGTTCATTTTCATCAAATAAACAAAATAAAACCCAGAATAAATCATTAAAGACAAGAAATGAGCATAAAAGATGCCTCAGCGCAAGTGTTAATGTTAGTAAAAGAGCCCAAATTTCCAAAAATATTGCGAAAAACAACAATCTTCCATTATAGAGTGAATGTTTGAGGTGTATAGAAGGCATTTATTTCATTTTTAGAAATTTTAATTTTTCACATTTTTCCATGGAAAGTGCCAATACCCCCCCCTTTGGGTTCTAGGTGAAAATCTCAATCGACACGAATCAAACAAAAATGTTTCCATGGTGTGTATTTTTGTTCATTTTCATCAAATAAACAAAATAAAACCCAGAATAAATCATTAAAGACAAGAAATGAGCATAAAAGATGCCTCAGCGCAAGTGTTAATGTTAGTAAAAGAGCACAAATTTCCAAAAATATTGCGAAAAACAACAATCTTCCATCATAGAGTGAATGTTTGAGGTGTATAGAAGGCATTTATTTCATTTTTAGAAATTTTAATTCTTCACATTTTTCCATGAAAAGTGCCAAACCCCCCTTTTGGGTTCTAGGTGAAAATCTCACTCGACACGAATCAAACAAAAATGTTTCCATGGTGTGTATTGTTGTTCATTTTCATCAAATAAACAAAATAAAGCCCAGAATAAATCATTAAAGACAAGAAATGAGCATAAAAGATGCCTCAGCGCAAGTGTTAATGTTAGTAAAAGAGCCCAAATTTCCAAAAATATTGCGAAAAACAACAATCTTCCATTATAGAGTGAATGTTTGAGGTGTATAGAAGGCATTTATTTCATTTTTAGAAATTTTAATTTTTCACATTTTTCCATGGAAAGTGCCAATACCCCCCCCTTTGGGTTCTAGGTGAAAATCTCAATCGACACGAATCAAACAAAAATGTTTCCATGGTGTGTATTTTTGTTCATTTTCATCAAATAAACAAAATAAAACCCAGAATAAATCATTAAAGACAAGAAATGAGCATAAAAGATGCCTCAGCGCAAGTGTTAATGTTAGTAAAAGAGCCCAAATTTCAAAAAATATTGCGAAAAACAACAACCTTCCATTATAGAGTGAATGTTAAGGGGTATAGAGGGCATTTATTTCATTTTTAGAAATTTTAATTTTTCACATTTTTCCATGAAAAGTGCCCTTTGGGTTCTTGGTGAAAATCTCACTCGCCACGAATTAAACAAAAATGTTTCCATGGTGTGTATTGTTGTTCATTTTCATCAAATAAACAAAATAAAACCCAGGCTAAATCATTAAAGACAAGAAATGAGCATAAAAGATGCCTCAGCGCAAAGTTAATGTTAAAAGAGCTCAAATTTCCAAAAATATTGCGAAAAACAACAATCTTCCATTATAGAGTGAATGTTTGAGGTGTATAGAAGGCATTTATTTCATTTTTAGAAATTTTAATTTTTCACATTTTTCCATGGAAAGTTCCCTTTGGGTTCTTGGTGAAAATCTCACTCGACACGAATCAAACAAAAATGTTTCCATGGTGTGTAGTGTTGTTCATTTTCATCAAATAAACAAAATAAAGCCCAGAATAAATCATTAAAGACAAGAAATGAGCATAAAAGATGCCTCAGCGCAAGTGTAAATGTTAGTAAAAGAGCCCAAATTTCCAAAAATATTGCGAAAAACAATAATCTTCCATTATAGAGTGAATGTTTGAGGTGTATAGGAGGCATTTATTTCATTTTTAGAAATCTTAATTTTTCACATTTTTCCATGAACAGTGCCAAATCCCCCCCCCCTTTGGGTTCTAGGTGAAAATCTAACTCGACACGAATCAAACAAAAATGTTTCCATGGTGTGTATTGTTGTTCATTTTCTTCAAATAAAAAAAATAAAACCCAGAATAAATCATTTAAGACAAGAAATGAGCATAAAAGATGCCTCAGCGCAAGTGTTAATGTTAGTAAAAGAACCCAAATTTCCAAAAATATTGTGAAAAACAACAATCTTCCATTATAGAGTGAATGTTTGAGGTGTATAGAAGGCATTTATTTCATTTTTAGAAATTTTAATTTTTCACATTTTTCCATGAAAAGTGCCAATACCCCCCCCTTTGGGTTCCAGGTGAAAGTCTCACTCGACACGAATCAAACAAAAATGATTCCATGGTGTGTATTGATGTTCATTTTCATCAAATAAACAAAATAAAACCCAGAAGAAATCATTAAAGACAAGAAATGAGCATAAAAGATGCCTCAGCGCAAGTGTTAATGTTAGTAAAAGAGCCCAAATTTCCAAAAATATTGCGAAAAACAACAATCTTCCATTATAGAGTGAATGTTTGAGGTGTATAGAAGGCCTATATTTCATTTTTAGAAATTTTAATTTTTCACATTTTTCCATGGATAGTGCCAATACCCACCCCTTTGGGTTCTAGGTGAAAATCTCACTCGACACAAATCAAAAAAAAATGTTTCCATGGTGTGTATTGTTGTTCATTTTCATCAAATAAACAAAATAAAACCCAGAATAAATCATTAAAGACAAGAAATGAGCATAAAAGATGCCTCAGCGCAAGTGTTAATGTTAGTAAAAGAGCACAAATTTCCAAAAATATTGCGAAAAACAACAATCTTCCATTATAGAGTGAATGTTTGAGGTGTATAGAAGGCATTTATTTCATTTTTAGAAATTTTAATTTTTCACATTTTTCCATGGAAAGTGCCAATACCCCCCCCTTTGGGTTCTAGGTGAAAATCTCAATCGACACGAATCAAAAAAAATGTTTCCATGGTGTGTATTGTTGTTCATTTTCATCAAATAAACAAAATAAAACCCAGAATAAATCATTAAAGACAAGAAATGAGCATAAAAGATGCCTCAGCGCAAGTGTTAATGTTAGTAAAAGAGCCCAAATTTCCAAAAATATTGCGAAAAACAACAATCTTCCATTATAGAGTGAATGTTTGAGGTGTATAGAAGGCATTTATTTCATTTTTAGAAATTTTAATTTTTCACATTTTTCCATGGAAAGTGCCCCCCCCTTTCGGTTCTAGGTAAAATTCTCACACGACACAAATCAAACAAGTGTGTTTCCATGGTGTGTATTGTTGTTCATTTTCATCAAATAAACAAAATAAAACCCAGAATAAATCATTAAAGACAAGAAATGAGCATAAAAGATGCCTCAGCGCAAGTGTTAATGTTAGTAAAAGAGCCCAAATTTCAAAAAATATTGCGAAAAACAACAATATTCCATTATACAGTGAATGTTTGAGGGGTATAGAGGGCATTTATTTCATTTTTAGAAATTTTAATTTTTCACATTTTTCCAAGAAAAGTGCCAATACCCCCCCCTTTGGGTTCTAGGTGAAATTCTCACACGACACAAATCAAACAAGTGTGTTTCCATGGTGTATATTGTTGTTCATTTTCATCAAATAAACAAAATAAAACCCAGAATAAATCATTAAAGACAAGAAATGAGCATAAAAGATGCCTCAGCGCAAGTGTTAATGTTAGTAAAAGAGCCCAAATTTCCAAAAATATTGCGAAAAACAACAATCTTCCATTATAGAGTGAATGTTTGAGGTGTATAGAAGGCATTTATTTCAGTTTTAGAAATTTTAATTTTTCACATTTTTCCATGGAAAGTGCCCTTTGGGTTCTTGGTGAAAATCTCACTCGACACGAATCAAACAAAAATGTTTCCATGGTGTGTAGTGTTGTTCATTTTCATCAAATAAACAAAATAAAGCCCAGAATAAATCATTAAAGACAAGAAATGAGCATAAAAGATGCCTCAGCTCAAGTGTAAATGTTAGTAAAAGAGCCCAAATTTCCAAAAATATTGCGAAAAACAACAATCTTCCATTATAGAGTGAATGTTTGAGGTGTATAGAAGGCATTTATTTCATTTTTAGAAATTTTAATTTTTCACATTTTTCCATGGAAAGTTCCCTTTGGGTTCTTGGTGAAAATCTCACTCGACACGAATCAAATTAAAATGTTTCCATGGTGTGTAGTGTTGTTCATTTTCATCAAATAAACAAAATAAAGCCCAGAATAAATCATTAAAGACAAGAAATGAGCATAAAAGATGCCTCAGCGCAAGTGTAAATGTTAGTAAAAGAGCCCAAATTTCCAAAAATATTGCGAAAAACAATAATCTTCCATTATAGAGTGAATGTTTGAGGTGTATAGAAGGCATTTATTTCATTTTTAGAAATCTTAATTTTTCACATTTTTCCATGAACAGTGCCAAATCCCCCCCCCCTTTGGGTTCTAGGTGAAAATCTAACTCGACACGAATCAAACAAAAATGTTTCCATGGTGTGTATTGTTGTTCATTTTCATCAAATAAACAAAATAAAACCCAGAATAAATCATTAAAGACAAGAAATGAGCATAAAAGATGCCTCAGCGCAAGTGTTAATGTTAGTAAAAGAGCACAAATTTCCAAAAATATTGCGAAAAACAACAATCTTCCATTATAGAGTGAATGTTTGAGGTGTATAGAAGGCATTTATTTCATTTTTAGAAATTTTAATTTTTCACATTTTTCCATGGAAAGTGCCAATACCCCCCCCTTTGGGTTCTAGGTGAAAATCTCAATCGACACGAATCAAAAAAAATGTTTCCATGGTGTGTATTGTTGTTCATTTTCATCAAATAAACAAAATAAAACCCAGAATAAATCATTAAAGACAAGAAATGAGCATAAAAGATGCCTCAGCGCAAGTGTTAATGTTAGTAAAAGAGCCCAAATTTCCAAAAATATTGCGAAAAACAACAATCTTCCATTATAGAGTGAATGTTTGAGGTGTATAGAAGGCATTTATTTCATTTTTAGAAATCTTAATTTTTCACATTTTTCCATGAACAGTGCCAAATCCCCCCCCCCTTTGGGTTCTAGGTGAAAATCTAACTCGACACGAATCAAACAAAAATGTTTCCATGGTGTGTATTGTTGTTCATTTTCTTCAAATAAAAAAAATAAAACCCAGAATAAATCATTTAAGACAAGAAATGAGCATAAAAGATGCCTCAGCGCAAGTGTTAATGTTAGTAAAAGAACCCAAATTTCCAAAAATATTGTGAAAAACAACAATCTTCCATTATAGAGTGAATGTTTGAGGTGTATAGAAGGCATTTATTTCATTTTTAGAAATTTTAATTTTTCACATTTTTCCATGAAAAGTGCCAATACCCCCCCCTTTGGGTTCCAGGTGAAAGTCTCACTCGACACGAATCAAACAAAAATGATTCCATGGTGTGTATTGATGTTCATTTTCATCAAATAAACAAAATAAAACCCAGAAGAAATCATTAAAGACAAGAAATGAGCATAAAAGATGCCTCAGCGCAAGTGTTAATGTTAGTAAAAGAGCCCAAATTTCCAAAAATATTGCGAAAAACAACAATCTTCCATTATAGAGTGAATGTTTGAGGTGTATAGAAGGCATTTATTTCATTTTTAGAAATTTTAATTTTTCACATTTTTCCATGGATAGTGCCAATACCCACCCCTTTGGGTTCTAGGTGAAAATCTCAAACGACACGAATCAAACAAAAATGTTTCCATGATGTGTATTGTTGTTCATTTTCATCAAATAAACAAAATAAAACCCAGAATAAATCATTAAAGAAAAGAAATGAGCATAAAAGATGCCTCAGCGCAAGTGTTAATGTTAGTAAAAGAGCACAAATTTCCAAAAATATTGCGAAAAACAACAATCTTCCATTATAGAGTGAATGTTTGAGGTGTATAGAAGGCATTTATTTCATTTTTAGAAATTTTAATTTTTCACATTTTTCCATGGAAAGTGCCAATACCCCCCCCTTTGGGTTCTAGGTGAAAATCTCAATCGACACGAATCAAAAAAAATGTTTCCATGGTGTGTATTGTTGTTCATTTTCATCAAATAAACAAAATAAAACCCAGAATAAATCATTAAAGACAAGAAATGAGCATAAAAGATGCCTCAGCGCAAGTGTTAATGTTAGTAAAAGAGCCCAAATTTCCAAAAATATTGCGAAAAACAACAATCTTCCATTATAGAGTGAATGTTTGAGGTGTATAGAAGGCATTTATTTCATTTTTAGAAATTTTAATTTTTCACATTTTTCCATGAAAATTGCCCCCCCCTTTCGGTTCTAGGTGAAATTCTCACACGACACAAATCAAACAAGTGTGTTTCCATGGTGTGTATTGTTGTTCATTTTCATCAAATAAACAAAATAAAACCCAGAATAAATCATTAAAGACAAGAAATGAGCATAAAAGATGCCTCAGCGCAAGTGTTAATGTTAGTAAAAGAGCCCAAATTTCCAATAATATATCGAAAAACAACAATCTTCCATTATAGAGTGAATGTTCAGGTGTATAGAAGGCATTTATTTCATTTTTAGAAATTTTAATTTTTCACATTTTTCCATGAAAAGTGCCAATACCCCCCCCTTTGGGTTCTAGGTGAAAATCTCAATCGACACGAATCAAAAAAAATGTTTCCATGGTGTGTATTGTTCTTCATTTTCATCAAATAAACAAAATAAAACCCAGAATTAATCCCGAGAGACAAGAAATGAGCATAAAAGATGCTTCAGCGCAAGTGTTAATGTTACTAAAAGAGCCCAAATTTCCAAAAATATTGCGAAAAACAACAATCTTCCATTATAGAGTGAATGTTCGAGGTGTATAGAAGGCATTTATTTCATTTTTTGAAATTTTAATTTTTTCACATTTTTCCATGGAAAGTGCCAATACCCCCCCCTTTGGGTTCTATGTGAAAATCTCACTCGACACGAATCAAACAAAAATGTTTCCATGGTGTGTATTGTTGTTCATTTTCATCAAATAAACAAAATAAAACCCAGGCTAAATCATTAAAGACAAGAAATTAGCATAAAAGATGCCTCAGCGCAAGTGTTAATGTTAGTAAAAGAGCCCAAATTTCCAAAAATATTGCGAAAAACAACAATCTTCCATTATAGAGTGAATGATTGAGGTGTATAGAAGGCATTTATTTCATTTTTAGGAATTTTAATTTTTTCACATTTTCCATGGAAAGTGCCAATACCCCCCCCTTTGGGTTCTAGGTGAAAATCTCAATCGACACGAATCAAACAAAAAAGTTTCCATGGTGTGTATTTTTGTTCATTTTCATCAAATAAACAAAATAAAACCCAGGCTAAATCATTAAAGACAAGAAATGAGCATAAAAGATGCCTCAGCGCAAGTGTTAATGTTAGTAAAAGAGCACAAATTTCCAAAAATATTGCGAAAAACAACAATCTTCCATCATAGAGTGAATGTTTGAGGTGTATAGAAGGCATTTATTTCATTTTTAGAAATTTTAATTCTTCACATTTTTCCATGAAAAGTGCCAAACCCCCCCTTTGGGTTCTAGGTGAAAATCTCACTCGACACGAATCAAACAAAAATGTTTCCATGGTGTGTATTGTTGTTCATTTTCATCAAATAAACAAAATAAAGCCCAGAATAAATCATTAAAGACAAGAAATGAGCATAAAAGATGCCTCAGCGCAAGTGTTAATGTTAGTAAAAGAGCCCAAATTTCCAAAAATATTGCGAAAAACAACAATCTTCCATTATAGAGTGAATGTTTGAGGTGTATAGAAGGCATTTATTTCATTTTTAGAAATTTTAATTTTTCACATTTTTCCATGGAAAGTGCCAATACCCCCCCCTTTGGGTTCTAGGTGAAAATCTCAATCGACACGAATCAAACAAAAATGTTTCCATAATGTGTATTTTTGTTCATTTTCATCAAATAAACAAAATAAAACCCAGAATAAATCATTAAAGACAAGAAATGAGCATAAAAGATGCCTCAGCGCAAGTGTTAATGTTAGTAAAAGAGCCCAAATTTCAAAAAATATTGCGAAAAACAACAACCTTCCATTATAGAGTGAATGTTAAGGGGTATAGAGGGCATTTATTTCATTTTTAGAAATTTTAATTTTTCACATTTTTCCATGAAAAGTGCCCTTTGGGTTCTTGGTGAAAATCTCACTCGCCACGAATTAAACAAAAATGTTTCCATGGTGTGTATTGTTGTTCATTTTCATCAAATAAACAAAATAAAACCCAGGCTAAATCATTAAAGACAAGAAATGAGCATAAAAGATGCCTCAGCGCAAAGTTAATGTTAAAAGAGCTCAAATTTCCAAAAATATTGCGAAAAACAACAATCTTCCATTATAGAGTGAATGTTTGAGGTGTATAGAAGGCATTTATTTCATTTTTAGAAATTTTAATTTTTCACATTTTTCCATGGAAAGTTCCCTTTGGGTTCTTGGTGACAATCTCACTCGACACGAATCAAACAAAAATGTTTCCATGGTGTGTAGTGTTGTTCATTTTCATCAAATAAACAAAATAAAGCCAAGAATAAATCATTAAAGACAAGAAATGAGCATAAAAGATGCCTCAGCGCAAGTGTAAATGTTAGTAAAAGAGCCCAAATTTCCAAAAATATTGCGAAAAACAATAATCTTCCATTATAGAGTGAATGTTTGAGGTGTATAGGAGGCATTTATTTCATTTTTAGAAATCTTAATTTTTCACATTTTTCCATGAACAGTGCCAAATCCCCCCCCTTTGGGTTCTAGGTGAAAATCTAACTCGACACGAATCAAACAAAAATGTTTCCATGGTGTGTATTGTTGTTCATTTTCTTCAAATAAAAAAAATAAAACCCAGAATAAATCATTTAAGACAAGAAATGAGCATAAAAGATGCCTCAGCGCAAGTGTTAATGTTAGTAAAAGAACCCAAATTTCCAAAAATATTGTGAAAAACAACAATCTTCCATTATAGAGTGAATGTTTGAGGTGTATAGAAGGCATTTATTTCATTTTTAGAAATTTTAATTTTTCACATTTTTCCATGAAAAGTGCCAATACCCCCCCCTTTGGGTTCCAGGTGAAAGTCTCACTCGACACGAATCAAACAAAAATGATTCCATGGTGTGTATTGATGTTCATTTTCATCAAATAAACAAAATAAAACCCAGAAGAAATCATTAAAGAAAAGAAATGAGCATAAAAGATGCCTCAGCGCAAGTGTTAATGTTAGTAAAAGAGCCCAAATTTCCAAAAATATTGCGAAAAACAACAATCTTCCATTATAGAGTGAATGTTTGAGGTGTATAGAAGGCATTTATTTCATTTTTAGAAATTTTAATTTTTCACATTTTTCCATGGATAGTGCCAATACCCACCCCTTTGGGTTCTAGGTGAAAATCTCAAACGACACGAATCAAACAAAAATGTTTCCATGGTGTGTATTGTTGTTCATTTTCATCAAATAAACAAAATAAAACCCAGAATAAATCATTAAAGACAAGAAATGAGCATAAAAGATGCCTCAGCGCAAGTGTTAATGTTAGTAAAAGAGCACAAATTTCCAAAAATATTGCGAAAAACAACAATCTTCCATTATAGAGTGAATGTTTGAGGTGTATAGAAGGCATTTATTTCATTTTTAGAAATTTTAATTTTTCACATTTTTCCATGGAAAGTGCCAATACCCCCCCCTTTGGGTTCTAGGTGAAAATCTCAATCGACACGAATCAAAAAAATGTTTCCATGGTGTGTATTGTTGTTCATTTTCATCAAATAAACAAAATAAAACCCAGAATAAATCATTAAAGACAAGAAATGAGCATAAAAGATGCCTCAGCGCAAGTGTTAATGTTAGTAAAAGAGCCCAAATTTCCAAAAATATTGCGAAAAACAACAATCTTCCATTATAGAGTGAATGTTTGAGGTGTATAGAAGGCATTTATTTCATTTTTAGAAATTTTAATTTTTCACATTTTTCCATGAAAAGTGCTCCCCCCTTTCGGTTCTAGGTGAAATTCTCACACGACACAAATCAAACAAGTGTGTTTCCATGGTGTGTATTGTTGTTCATTTTCATCAAATAAACAAAATAAAACCCAGAATAAATCATTAAAGACAAGAAATGAGCATAAAAGATGCCTCAGCGCAAGTGTTAATGTTACTAAAAGTGCCCAAATTTCAAAAAATATTGCGAAAAACAACAATCTTCCATTATACAGTGAATGTTTGAGGGGTATAGAGGGCATTTATTTCATTTTTAGAAATTTTAATTTTTCACATTTTTCCATGAAAAGTGCCAATACCCCCCCCTTTGGGTTCTAGGTGAAAATCTCAATCGACACGAATCAAAAAAAATGTTTCCATGGTGTGTATTGTTCTTCATTTTCATCAAATAAACAAAATAAAACCCAGAATTAATCCCGAGAGACAAGAAATGAGCATAAAAGATGCTTCAGCGCAAGTGTTAATGTTACTAAAAGAGCCCAAATTTCCAAAAATATTGCGAAAAAGAACAATCTTCCATTATAGAGTGAATGTTTGAGGTGTATAGAAGGCATTTATTTCAGTTTTAGAAATTTTAATTTTTCACATTTTTCCATGGAAAGTGCCCTTTGGGTTCTTGGTGAAAATCTCACTCGACACGAATCAAACAAAAATGTTTCCATGGTGTGTAGTAATGTTCATTTTCATCAAATAAACAAAATAAAGCCCAGAATAAATCATTAAAGACAAGAAATGAGCATAAAAGATGCCTCAGCTCAAGTGTAAATGTTAGTAAAAGAGCCCAAATTTCCAAAAATATTGCGAAAAACAATAATCTTCCATTATAGAGTGAATGTTTGAGGTGTATAGAAGGCTTTTATTTCATTTTTAGAAATTTTAATTTTTCACATTTTTCCATGAACAGTGCCAATACCCCCCCCTTTGGGTTCTAGGTGAAAATCTCTTTTGACACAAATCAAACAAAAATGTTTCCATGGTGTGTATTGTTGTTCATTTTCATCAAATAAACAAAATAAAACCCAGAATAAATCATTAAAGACAAGAAATGAGCATAAAAGATGCCTCAGCGCAAGTGTTAATGTTAGTAAAAGAGCCCAAATTTCCAAAAATATTGCGAAAAACAACAATCTTCCATTATAGAGTGAATGTTTGAGGTGTATAGAAGGCATTTATTTCATTTTTAGACCCACCCTGAGGGCGCGGGTTCAAATCCCGGCGGTGTTGAATATTTTTCAGAGGTATCTCGATCCCTACTTGAGGTGCTTTGTGGAGGGCACTTTGAGTGAGTACGGCGTCCGTCGGATGGGACGTTAAGCTGCGGACCCCTTGGCGCCTTTCGTAAAGAGTAGGCTAATGCCGTCGCCGGGTTTCTCTCCTCCCTTAATCCTTTCCTGTCCATCCCCTATGGCGCAAATGACCTTAGCTGTCGGTCGCCTCCCCTAAAAAACTACTAAACTACTTCATTTTTAGAAATTTTAATTTTTTCACATTTTTCCATGGAAAGTGCCAATACCCCCCCCTTTGGGTTCTAGGTGAAAATCTCAATCGACACGAATCAAACAAAAAAGTTTCCATGGTGTGTATTTTTGTTCATTTTCATCAAATAAACAAAATAAAACCCAGGCTAAATCATTAAAGACAAGAAATGAGCATAAAAGATACCTCAGCGCAAGTGTTAATGTTAGTAAAAGAGCACAAATTTCCAAAAATATTGCGAAAAACAACAATCTTCCATCATAGAGTGAATGTTTGAGGTGTATAGAAGGCATTTATTTCATTTTTAGAAATTTTAATTCTTCACATTTTTCCATGAAAAGTGCCAATACCCCCCCTTTGGGTTCTAGGTGAAAATCTCACTCGACACGAATCAAACAAAAATGTTTCCATGGTGTGTATTGTTGTTCATTTTCATCAAATAAACAAAATAAAGCCCAGAATAAATCATTAAAGACAAGAAATGAGCATAAAAGATGCCTCAGCGCAAGTGTTAATGTTAGTAAAAGAGCCCAAATTTCCAAAAATATTGCGAAAAACAACAATCTTCCATTATAGAGTGAATGTTTGAGGTGTATAGAAGGCATTTATTTCATTTTTAGAAATTTTAATTTTTCACATTTTTCCATGGAAAGTGCCAATACCCCCCCCTTTGGGTTCTAGGTGAAAATCTCAATCGACACGAATCAAACAAAAATGTTTCCATGGTGTGTATTTTTGTTCATTTTCATCAAATAAACAAAATAAAACCCAGGCTAAATCATTAAACACAAGAAATGAGCATAAAAGATGCCTCAGCGCAAGTGTTAATGTTAGTAAAAGAGCCCAAATTTCAAAAAATATTGCGAAAAACAACAACCTTCCATTATAGAGTGAATGTTAAGGGGTATAGAAGGCATTTATTTCATTTTTAGAAATTTTAATTTTTCACATTTTTCCATGAAAAGTGCCCTTTGGGTTCTTGGTGAAAATCTCACTCGACATGAATCAAACAAAAATGTTTCCATGGTGTGTATTGTTGTTCATTTTCATCAAATAACCAAAATAAAGCCCAGAATAAATCATTAAAGACAAGAAATGAGCATAAAAGATGCCTCAGCGCAAGTGTAAATGTTAGTAAAAGAGCCCAAATTTCCAAAAATATTGCGAAAAACAATAATCTTCCATTATAGAGTGAATGTTTGAGGTGTATAGAAGGCATTTATTTCATTTTTAGAAATTTTAATTTTTCACATTTTTCCATGAACAGTGCCAAATCCCCCCCCCCTTTGGGTTCTAGGTGAAAATCTAACTCGACACGAATCAAACAAAAATGTTTCCATGGTGTGTATTGTTGTTCATTTTCTTCAAATAAAAAAAATAAAACCCAGAATAAATCATTAAAGACAAGAAATGAGCATAAAAGATGCCTCAGCGCAAGTGTAAATGTTAGTAAAAGAGCCCAAATTTCCAAAAATATTGCGAAAAACAACAATCTTCCATTATAGAGTGAATGTTTGAGGTGTATAGAAGGCATTTATTTCATTTTTAGAAATTTTAATTTTTCACATTTTTCCATGGAAAGTTCCCTTTGGGTTCTTGGTGAAAATCTCACTCGACACGAATCAAACAAAAATGTTTCCATGGTGTGTAGTGTTGTTCATTTTCATCAAATAAACAAAATAAAGCCCAGAATAAATCATTAAAGACAAGAAATGAGCATAAAAGATGCCTCAGCGCAAGTGTAAATGTTAGTAAAAGAGCCCAAATTTCCAAAAATATTGCGAAAAACAATAATCTTCCATTATAGAGTGAATGTTTGAGGTGTATAGAAGGCATTTATTTCATTTTTAGAAATTTTAATTTTTCACATTTTTCCGTGGATAGTGCCAATACCCCCCCCTTTGGGTTCTAGGTGAAAATCTCTCTTGACACAAATCAAACAAAAATGTTTCCATGGTGTGTATTGTTGTTCATTTTCATCAAATAAACAAAATAAAACCCAGAATAAATCATTAAAGAAAAGAAATGAGCATAAAAGGTCCCTCGGCGCAAGTGTTAGTGTTAGTAAAAGAACCCAAATTTCCAAAAATATTGCGAAAAACAACAATCTTCCATTATGGAGTGAATGTTTGAGGTGTATGGAAGGCATTTATTTTATATTTAGAAATTTTAATTTTTCACATTTTTCCATTAAAAGTGCCAATACCCCCCCCTTTGGGTTCTAGGTGAAAATCTCACTCGACACGAATCAAACAAAAATGTTTCTATGGTGTGTATTGTTGTTCATTTTCATCAAATAAACAAAATAAAACCCAGGCTAAATCATTAAAGACAAGAAATTAGCATAAAAGATGCCTCAGCGCAAGTGTTAATGTTAGTAAAAGAGCCCAAATTTCCAAAAATAATGCGAAAAACAACAATCTTCCATTATAGAGTGAATGTTTGAGGTGTATAGAAGGCATTTATTTCATTTTTAGAAATTTTAATTTTTTCACATTTTTCCATGGAAAGTGCCAATACCCCCCCCTTTGGGTTCTAGGTGAAAATCTCAATCGACACGAATCAAACAAAAAAGTTTCCATGGTGTGTATTTTTGTTCATTTTCATCAAATAAACAAAATAAAACCCAGGCTAAATCATTAAAGACAAGAAATGAGCATAAAAGATGCCTCAGCGCAAGTGTTTATGTTAGTAAAAGAGCACAAATTTCCAAAAATATTGCGAAAAACAACAATCTTCCATCATAGAGTGAATGTTTGAGGTGTATAGAAGGCATTTATTTCATTTTTAGAAATTTTAATTCTTCACATTTTTCCATGAAAAGTGCCAAAACCCCCCCTTTGGGTTCTAGGTGAAAATCTCACTCGACACGAATCAAACAAAAATGTTTCCATGGTGTGTATTGTTGTTCATTTTCATCAAATAAACAAAATAAAGCCCAGAATAAATCATTAAAGACAAGAAATGAGCATAAAAGATGCCTCAGCGCAAGTGTTAATGTTAGTAAAAGAGCCCAAATTTCCAAAAATATTGCGAAAAACAACAACCTTCCATTATAGAGTGAATGTTAAGGGGTATAGAGGGCATTTATTTCATTTTTAGAAATTTTAATTTTTCACATTTTTCCATGAAAAGTGCCCTTTGGGTTCTTGGTGAAAATCTCACTCGCCACGAATCAAACAAAAATGTTTCCATGGTGTGTATTGTTGTTCATTTTCATCAAATAAACAAAATAAAACCCAGGCTAAATCATTAAAGACAAGAAATGAGCATAAAAGATGCCTCAGCGCAAAGTTAATGTTAAAAGAGCTCAAATTTCCAAAAATATTGCGAAAAACAACAATCTTCCATTATAGAGTGAATGTTTGAGGTATATAGAAGGCATTTATTTCATTTTTAGAAATTTTAATTCTTCACATTTTTCCATGAAAAGTGCCAATACCCCCCCTTTGGGTTCTAGGTGAAAATCTCACTCGACACGAATCAATCAAAAATGTTTCCATGGTGTGTATTGTTGTTCATTTTCATCAAATAAACAAAATAAAGCCCAGAATAAATCTTTAAAGACAAGAAATGAGCATAAAAGATGCCTCAGCGCAAGTGTAAATGTTAGTAAAAGAGCCCAAATTTCCAAAAATAATGCGAAAAACAACAATCTTCCATTATAGAGTGAATGTTTGAGGTGTATAGAAGGCATTTATTTCATTTTTAGAAATTTTAGTTTTTCACATTTTTCCATGAAAAGTGCAAATACCCCCCCTTTGGGTTCTAGGTGAAAATCTCACTCGACACGAATCAAACAAAAATGTTTCCATGGTGTGTATTATAGTGCATTTTCATCAAATAAACAAAATAAAGCCCAGAATAAATCATTAAAGACAAGAAATGAGCATAAAAGATGCCTCAGCGCAAGTGTTAATGTTAGTAAAAGAGCCCAAATTTCCAAAAATATATCGAAAAACAACAATCTTATTTTTATTATAGAGTTAATGTTTGAGGTGTATGGAAGGCATTTATTTTATATTTAGAAATTTAAATTTTTCATATTTTTCCATGAAAAGTGCCTATACACCCCCCTTTGGGTTCTAGGTGAAATTCTCACTCGACACAAATCAAACAAGTGTGTTTCCATGGTGTGTATTGTTGTTCATTTTCATCAAATAAACAAAATAAAACCCAGAATAAATCATTTAAGACAAGAAATGAGCATAAAAGATGCCTCAGCGCAAGTGTTAATGTTAGTAAAAGAGCCCAAATTTCCAATAATATATCGAAAAACAACAATCTTCCATTATAGAGTGAATGTTCAGGTGTATAGAAGGCATTTATTTCATTTTTAGAAATTTTAATTTTTCACATTTTTCCATGAAAAGTGCCAATACCCCCCCCTTTGGGTTCTAGGTGAAAATCTCAATCGACACGAATCAAAAAAAATGTTTCCATGGTGTGTATTGTTCTTCATTTTCATCAAATAAACAAAATAAAACCCAGAATTAATCCCGAGAGACAAGAAATGAGCATAAAAGATGCTTCAGCGCAAGTGTTAATGTTACTAAAAGAGCCCAAATTTCCAAAAATATTGCGAAAAACAACAATCTTCCATTATAGAGTGAATGTTCGAGGTGTATAGAAGGCATTTATTTCATTTTTAGAAATTTTAATTTTTTCACATTTCTCCATGGAAAGTGCCAATACCCCCCCCTTTGGGTTCTATGTGAAAATCTCACTCGACACGAATCAAACAAAAATGTTTCCATGGTGTGTATTGTTGTTCATTTTCATCAAATAAACAAAATAAAGCCCAGAATAAATCATTAAAGACAAGAAATGAGCATAAAAGATGCCTCAGCGCAAGTGTTAATGTTAGTAAAAGAGCCCAAATTTCCAAAAATATTGCGAAAAACAACAATCTTCCATTATAGAGTGAATGTTAAAGGTGTATAGAAGGCATTTATTTCATTTTTAGAAATTTTAATTTTTCACATTTTTCCATGGAAAGTGCCAATACCCCCCCCTTTGGGTTCTAGGTGAAAATCTCAATCGACACGAATCAAACAAAAATGTTTCCATGGTGTGTATTTTTGTTCTTTTTCATCAAATAAACAAAATAAAACCCAGAATAAATCATTAAAGACAAGAAATGAGCATAAAAGATGCCTCAGCGCAAGTGTTAATGTTAGTAAAAGAGCCCAAATTTCAAAAAATATTGCGAAAAACAACAACCTTCCATTATAGAGTGAATGTTAAGGGGTATAGAGGGCATTTATTTCATTTTTAGAAATTTTAATTTTTCACATTTTTCCATGAAAAGTGCCCTTTGGGTTCTTGGTGAAAATCTCACTCGCCACGAATCAAACAAAAATGTTTCCATGGTGTGTATTGTTGTTCATTTTCATCAAATAAACAAAATAAAACCCAGGCTAAATCATTAAAGACAAGAAATGAGCATAAAAGATGCCTCAGCGCAAAGTTAATGTTAAAAGAGCTCAAATTTCCAAAAATATTGCGAAAAACAACAATCTTCCATTATAGAGTGAATGTTTGAGGTATATAGAAGGCATTTATTTCATTTTTAGAAATTTTAATTCTTCACATTTTTCCATGAAAAGTGCCAATACCCCCCCTTTGGGTTCTAGGTGAAAATCTCACTCGACACGATTCATTCAAAAATGTTTCCATGGTGTGTATTGTTGTTCATTTTCATCAAATAAACAAAATAAAGCCCAGAATAAATCTTTAAAGACAAGAAATGAGCATAAAAGATGCCTCAGCGCAAGTGTAAATGTTAGTAAAAAAGCCCAAATTTCCAAAAATAATGCGAAAAAAAACAATCTTCCATTATAGAGTGAATGTTTGAGGTGTATAGAAGGCATTTATTTCATTTTTAGAAATTTTAATTTTTCACATTTTTCCATGAAAAGTGCAAATACCCCCCCTTTGGGTTCTAGGTGAAAATCTCACTCGACACGAATCAAACAAAAATGTTTCCATGGTGTGTATTATTGTGCATTTTCATCAAATAAACAAAATAAAGCCCAGAATAAATCATTAAAGACAAGAAATGAGCATAAAAGATATATGGCTGCGTAGATTTTCGCGGCGGTGGCTTGAAGAATTCTGCATGTCCGGGTTTTCACCGCGTTGTTGTTTGAAGCCGACAACAGTTTCGCCGAAGTTTCATCCGGCGTCTTCAGGTCGAAGATGAGGGACTCAGATTTTGGCCGTCCTTATATAGGTGGTCCCGTCCAAGTGCTGCTCTCTGATTGGTCCTTTTTCGGAGGACTCTCTTCCACGCGTTGTGGAGATGGTAGCCTTCATCTCTATTGAAATTCGCCGGGTTTTTGGCTATCTCAATAGCTTCTCTGATTAGGCGTGGGTAATATCTACTTTCTTTACTTATGATTGTAGCGTCATGGAATAGAATATCATGGCCGGGTTCACTCCATTTATGCTCGGAGATGGCCGAGAGGTGAAACTGTTTGTTCGTAGTAGCCCGGAGGTGTTCTTTCATCCGAACTTTCATAGCTCGGCATGTTTCCCCGATGTAGGCTTTCCCACATGAACACGGTACTTGATAGACCCCTTCGTATAGGTCTTTCGAGATTTTGTCCTTCGGTCCGGGGAGCGCGTCCGCTATTTTCTTGGTGCAGTTGAATCTTGTCACCACGTCGTGCTTTTTAAGGATTCTGGCTATCTTCTCGGATGTTCCGGATACGAAGGGGATAGTCGCGTATGCCTTTGGGTCCGGTTCCGTCTGCTTGATTGACTTGTCAGAATCTCGTCTTCGCCTTTCTTCCCTGGCGGTCCTTTTTAGGACCATATCGTTCCGATAGCCGTTTTGTTTTAGTGCTCTCAGGAGATGTTTCTTTTCAGTCAGCAAAGAATCGGCGTCAGAGATTTCATACGCTCTGTGAACTAGTGTGTCCACCAAAGATGTCTTTTGGAGCGGATGGTGGTGAGAGGTTGCGTTTAGATAACGGTCGGTGTGCGTCTTCTTTCTGTAAACAGCATGTCCCAGCTTCCCACAACTCTTCTTTTTGACTAAGACGTCCAGGAAAGGTAGTTGGTTGTCCTTTTCTACTTCCATCGTAAATTTGATGGAATGATGTTGTGAGTTGAGAAATTGAAGAAATTTCTGAAGTTCTGTTGCGCCGTGCTGCCAGATGACGAAAGTATCATCCACATATCTTAACCACATCCTAGGTTTTTTTCTCGTACTGATTAAGGATCTTTTCTTCAAAATGCTCCATGAACAGGTTAGCCACTACCGGAGACAGCGGCGAACCCATGGCTGCACCCTCTGTCTGCTCGTAGAATTCTTCGTTCCACAAAAAATAAGCATTCGTGAGGCAATGCTCCACCAGTGTGGGGAAGTCTTCCGGAATGCCGTTGGTGGTTAGGCCTCTGATGATCTCCACCGATTCCTTAATCGGGATGTTAGTGAACAGTGAAACAACATCGAAGCTCACCAATAATTCGTTGCTGTCCATTGTGATCTTTTTCAGGATGTCGATGAAATGCCCGGAGTTTTTCACGAATGACGATGTTTTTCCGACGTAGAACTGTAGAGATTGGGCCAGGTATTTCGCCAGTCCGTATGTTGGAGCATCGATCTGGCTGACTATAGGTCGGAGTGGTATCCCCTCCTTATGTATTTTCGGCAGTCCGTATAATCTGGGTGGTTTGGGAGCCGAAGAAAATAGTCCACGTTGTTCTTCCATCGGAATGAGGGATTTCTTTATTAGAGCTCTGGTGTTTCGCTCTATTTTTTTTTTTTTTTTTTTTTTTTTTTTTTTTTTTTTCCCAAGGGAGACGCTGATGAGATAAGGGAAGAAGTAGCACTCATTCTACGCAACGCTAGACCACCTAAGTCTAATATCACAACTGCCGAAAGACGAGCTCTGAGGAACCTGCAAGAAAATGAGAGCATTCTCATAATACCTGCAGACAAAGGGAATGCAACTGTGGTAATCAACAAAGAGGACTACCGGAGCAAAATTACGGAACTTCTCCAAGACGGGACGTATAAGAAACTCAAGACCGACCCGACAGCAAAAATAGAGCGAAACACCAGAGCTCTAATAAAGAAATCCCTCATTCCGATGGAAGAACAACGTGGACTATTTTCTTCGGCTCCCAAACCACCCAGATTATACGGACTGCCGAAAATACATAAGGAGGGGATACCACTCCGACCTATAGTCAGCCAGATCGATGCTCCAACATACGGACTGGCGAAATACCTGGCCCAATCTCTACAGTTCTACGTCGGAAAAACATCGTCATTCGTGAAAAACTCCGGGCATTTCATCGACATCCTGAAAAAGATCACAATGGACAGCAACGAATTATTGGTGAGCTTCGATGTTGTTTCACTGTTCACTAACATCCCGATTAAGGAATCGGTGGAGATCATCAGAGGCCTAACCACCAACGGCATTCCGGAAGACTTCCCCACACTGGTGGAGCATTGCCTCACGAATGCTTATTTTTTGTGGAACGAAGAATTCTACGAGCAGACAGAGGGTGCAGCCATGGGTTCGCCGCTGTCTCCGGTAGTGGCTAACCTGTTCATGGAGCATTTTGAAGAAAAGATCCTTAATCAGTACGAGAAAAAACCTAGGATGTGGTTAAGATATGTGGATGATACTTTCGTCATCTGGCAGCACGGCGCAACAGAACTTCAGAAATTTCTTCAATTTCTCAACTCACAACATCATTCCATCAAATTTACGATGGAAGTAGAAAAGGACAACCAACTACCTTTCCTGGACGTCTTAGTCAAAAAGAAGAGTTGTGGGAAGCTGGGACATGCTGTTTACAGAAAGAAGACGCACACCGACCGTTATCTAAACGCAACCTCTCACCACCATCCGCTCCAAAAGACATCTTTGGTGGACACACTAGTTCACAGAGCGTATGAAATCTCTGACGCCGATTCTTTGCTGACTGAAAAGAAACATCTCCTGAGAGCACTAAAACAAAACGGCTATCGGAACGATATGGTCCTAAAAAGGACCGCCAGGGAAGAAAGGCGAAGACGAGATTCTGACAAGTCAATCAAGCAGACGGAACCGGACCCAAAGGCATACGCGACTATCCCCTTCGTATCCGGAACATCCGAGAAGATAGCCAGAATCCTTAAAAAGCACGACGTGGTGACAAGATTCAACTGCACCAAGAAAATAGCGGACGCGCTCCCCGGACCGAAGGACAAAATCTCGAAAGACCTATACGAAGGGGTCTATCAAGTACCGTGTTCATGTGGGAAAGCCTACATCGGGGAAACATGCCGAGCTATGAAAGTTCGGATGAAAGAACACCTCCGGGCTACTACGAACAAACAGTTTCACCTCTCGGCCATCTCCGAGCATAAATGGAGTGAACCCGGCCATGATATTCTATTCCATGACGCTACAATCATAAGTAAAGAAAGTAGATATTACCCACGCCTAATCAGAGAAGCTATTGAGATAGCCAAAAACCCGGCGAATTTCAATAGAGATGAAGGCTACCATCTCCACAACGCGTGGAAGAGAGTCCTCCGAAAAAGGACCAATCAGAGAGCAGCACTTGGACGGGACCACCTATATAAGGACGGCCAAAATCTGAGTCCCTCATCTTCGACCTGAAGACGCCGGATGAAACTTCGGCGAAACTGTTGTCGGCTTCAAACAACAACGCGGTGAAAACCCGGACATGCAGAATTCTTCGAGCATAAAAGATGCCTCAGCGCAAGTGTTAATGTTAGTAAAAGAGCCCAAATTTCCAAAAATATTGCGAAAAACAACAATCTTATTTTTATTATAGAGTTAATGTTTTAGGTGTATGGAAGGCATTTATTTTATATTTAGAAATTTAAATTTTTCACATTTTTCAATGAAAAGTGCAAATACCCCCCCTTTGGGTTCTAGGTGAAAATCTCACTCGACACGAATCAAACAAAAATGTTTCCATGGTGTGTATTATTGTGCATTTTCATCAAATAAACAAAATAAAGCCCAGAATAAATCATTAAACACAAGAAATGAGCATAAAAGATGCCTCAGCGCAAGTGTTTGTGTTAGTAAAAGAGCCCAAATTTCCAAAAATATTGCGAAAAACAACAATCTTCCATTATACAGTGAATGTTTGAGGGGTATAGAGGGCATTTATTTCATTTTTAGACCCACCCTGAGGGCGCGGGTTCAAATCCCGGCGGTGTTGAATATTTTTCAGAGGTATCTCGATCCCTACTTGAGGTGCTTTGTGGAGGGCACTTTGAGTGAGTACGGCGTCCGTCGGATGGGACGTTAAGCTGCGGACCCCTTGGCGCCTTTCGTAAAGAGTAGGCTAATGCCGACGCCGGGTTTCTCTCCTCCCTTAATCCTTTCCTGTCCATCCCCTATGGCGCAAATGACCTTAGCTGTCGGTCGCCTCCCCTAAAGAACTACTAAACTACTTCATTTTTAGAAATTTTAATTTTTTCACATTTTTCCATGGAAAGTGCCAATACCCCCCCCTTTGGGTTCTAGGTGAAAATCTCAATCGACACGAATCAAACAAAAAAGTTTCCATGGTGTGTATTTTTGTTCATTTTCATCAAATAAACAAAATAAAACCCAGGCTAAATCATTAAAGACAAGAAATGAGCATAAAAGATACCTCAGCGCAAGTGTTAATGTTAGTAAAAGAGCACAAATTTCCAAAAATATTGCGAAAAACAACAATCTTCCATCATAGAGTGAATGTTTGAGGTGTATAGAAGGCATTTATTTCATTTTTAGAAATTTTAATTTTTCACATTTTTCCATGGAAAGTGCCAATACCCCCCCCTTTGGGTTCTAGGTGAAAATCTCAATCGACACGAATCAAACAAAAATGTTTCCATGGTGTGTATTTTTGTTCATTTTCATCAAATAAACAAAATAAAACCCAGGCTAAATCATTAAAGACAAGAAATGAGCATAAAAGATGCCTCAGCGCAAGTGTTAATGTTAGTAAAAGAGCCCAAATTTCAAAAAATATTGCGAAAAACAACAACCTTCCATTATAGAGTGAATGTTAAGGGGTATAGAAGGCATTTATTTCATTTTTAGAAATTTTAATTTTTCACATTTTTCCATGAAAAGTGCCCTTTGGGTTCTAGGTGAAAATCTCACTGGACACGAATCAAACAAAAATGTTTCCATGGTGTGTATTATAGTGCATTTTCATCAAATAAACAAAATAAAGCCCAGAATAAATCATTAAAGACAAGAAATGAGCATAAAAGATGCCTCAGCGCAAGTGTTAATGTTAGTAAAAGAGCCCAAATTTCCAAAAATATATCGAAAAACAACAATCTTATTTTTATTATAGAGTTAATGTTTGAGGTGTATGGAAGGCATTTATTTCATTTTTAGAAATTTTAATTTTTCACATTTTTCCATGAACAGTGCCTATACACCCCCCTTTGGGTTCTAGGTGAAATTCTCACTCGACACAAATCAAACAAGTGTGTTTCCATGGTGTGTATTGTTGTTCATTTTCATCAAATAAACAAAATAAAACCCAGAATAAATCATTAAAGACAAGAAATGAGCATAAAAGATGCCTCAGCGCAAGTGTTAATGTTAGTAAAAGAGCCCAAATTTCCAATAATATATCGAAAAACAACAATCTTCCATTATAGAGTGAATGTTCAGGTGTATAGAAGGCATTTATTTCATTTTTAGAAATTTTAATTTTTCACATTTTTCCATGAAAAGTGCCAATACCCCCCCTTTGGGTTCTAGGTGAAAATCTCAATCGACACGAATCAAAAAAAATGTTTCCATGGTGTGTATTGTTCTTCATTTTCATCAAATAAACAAAATAAAACCCAGAATTAATCCCGAGAGACAAGAAATGAGCATAAAAGATGCTTCAGCGCAAGTGTTAATGTTACTAAAAGAGCCCAAATTTCCAAAAATATTGCGAAAAACAACAATCTTCCATTATAGAGTGAATGTTCGAGGTGTATAGAAGGCATTTATTTCATTTTTAGAAATTTTAATTTTTTCACATTTTTCCATGGAAAGTGCCAATACCCCCCCCTTTGGGTTCTAGGTGAAAATCTCAATCGACACGAATCAAAAAAAAATGTTTCCATGGTGTGTATTGTTGTTCATTTTCATCAAATAAACAAAATAAAACCCAGAATAAATCATTAAAGACAAGAAATGAGCATAAAAGATGCCTCAGCGCAAGTGTTAATGTTAGTAAAAGAGCACAAATTTCCAAAAATATTGCGAAAAACAACAATCTTCCATTATAGAGTGAATGTTTGAGGTGTATAGAAGGCATTTATTTCATTTTTAGAAATTTTAATTTTTCACATTTTTCCATGGAAAGTGCCAATACCCCCCCCTTTGGGTTCTATGTGAAAATCTCACTCGACACGAATCAAACAAAAATGTTTCCATGGTGTGTATTGTTGTTCATTTTCATCAAATAAACAAAATAAAACCCAGGCTAAATCATTAAAGACAAGAAATTAGCATAAAAGATGCCTCAGCGCAAGTGTTAATGTTAGTAAAAGAGCCCAAATTTCCAAAAATATTGCGAAAAACAACAATCTTCCATTATAGAGTGAATGTTTGAGGTGTATAGAAGGCATTTATTTCATTTTTAGAAATTTTAATTTTTTCACATTTTCCATGGAAAGTGCCAATACCCCCCCCTTTGGGTTCTAGGTGAAAATCTCAATCGACACGAATCAAACAAAAAAGTTTACATGGTGTGTATTTTTGTTCATTTTCATCAAATAAACAAAATAAAACCCAGGCTAAATCATTAAAGACAAGAAATGAGCATAAAAGATGCCTCAGCGCAAGTGTTAATGTTAGTAAAAGAGCACAAATTTCCAAAAATATTGCGAAAAACAACAATCTTCCATCATAGAGTGAATGTTTGAGGTGTATAGAAGGCATTTATTTCATTTTTAGAAATTTTAATTCTTCACATTTTTCCATGAAAAGTGCCAAACCCCCCCTTTGGGTTCTAGGTGAAAATCTCACTCGACACGAATCAAACAAAAATGTTTCCATGGTGTGTATTGTTGTTCATTTTCATCAAATAAACAAAATAAAGCCCAGAATAAATCATTAAAGACAAGAAATGAGCATAAAAGATGCCTCAGCGCAAGTGTTAATGTTAGTAAAAGAGCCCAAATTTCCAAAAATATTGCGAAAAACAACAATCTTCCATTATAGAGTGAATGTTTGAGGTGTATAGAAGGCATTTATTTCATTTTTAGAAATTTTAATTTTTCACATTTTTCCATGGAAAGTGCCAATACCCCCCCCTTTGGGTTCTAGGTGAAAATCTCAATCGACACGAATCAAACAAAAATGTTTCCATGGTGTGTATTTTTGTTCATTTTCATCAAATAAACAAAATAAAACCCAGAATAAATCATTAAAGACAAGAAATGAGCATAAAAGATGCCTCAGCGCAAGTGTTAATGTTAGTAAAAGAGCCCAAATTTCAAAAAATATTGCGAAAAACAACAACCTTCCATTATAGAGTGAATGTTAAGGGGTATAGAGGGCATTTATTTCATTTTTAGAAATTTTAATTTTTCACATTTTTCCATGAAAAGTGCCCTTTGGGTTCTTGGTGAAAATCTCACTCGCCACGAATTAAACAAAAATGTTTCCATGGTGTGTATTGTTGTTCATTTTCATCAAATAAACAAAATAAAACCCAGGCTAAATCATTAAAGACAAGAAATGAGCATAAAAGATGCCTCAGCGCAAAGTAAATGTTAAAAGAGCTCAAATTTCCAAAAATATTGCGAAAAACAACAATCTTCCATTATAGAGTGAATGTTTGAGGTATATAGAAGGCATTTATTTCATTTTTAGAAATTTTAATTCTTCACATTTTTCCATGAAAAGTGCCAATACCCCCCCTTTGGGTTCTAGGTGAAAATCTCACTCGACACGAATCAATCAAAAATGTTTCCATGGTGTGTATTGTTGTTCATTTTCATCAAATAAACAAAATAAAGCCCAGAATAAATCTTTAAAGACAAGAAATGAGCATAAAAGATGCCTCAGCGCAAGTGTTAATGTTAGTAAAAGAGCCCAAATTTCCAAAAATATATCGAAAAACAACAATCTTATTTTTATTATAGAGTTAATGTTTGAGGTGTATGGAAGGCATTTATTTTATATTTAGAAATTTAAATTTTTCACATTTTTCCATGAAAAGTGCCTATACACCCCCCTTTGGGTTCTAGGTGAAATTCTCACTCGCCACAAATCAAACAAGTGTGTTTCCATGGTGTGTATTGTTGTTCATTTTCATCAAATAAACAAAATAAAACCCAGAATAAATCATTAAAGACAAGAAATGAGCATAAAAGATGCCTCAGCGCAAGTGTTAATGTTAGTAAAAGAGCCCAAATTTCCAATAATATATCGAAAAACAACAATCTTCCATTATAGAGTGAATGTTCAGGTGTATAGAAGGCATTTATTTCATTTTTAGAAATTTTAATTTTTCACATTTTTCCATGAAAAGTGCCAATACCCCCCCCTTTGGGTTCTAGGTGAAAATCTCAATCGACACGAATCAAACAAAAATGTTTCCATGGTGTGTATTGTTGTTCATTTTCATCAAATAAACAAAATAAAACCCAGGCTAAATCATTAAAGACAAGAAATTAGCATAAAAGATGCCTCAGCGCAAGTGTTAATGTTAGTAAAAGAGCCCAAATTTCCAAAAATATTGCGAAAAACAACAATCTTCCATTATAGAGTGAATGTTTGAGGTGTATAGAAGGCATTTATTTCATTTTTAGAAATTTTAATTTTTCACATTTTCCATGGAAAGTGCCAATACCCCCCCCTTTGGGTTCTAGGTGAAAATCTCAATCGACACGAATCAAACAAAAAAGTTTCCATGGTGTGTATTTTTGTTCATTTTCATCAAATAAACAAAATAAAACCCAGGCTAAATCATTAAAGACAAGAAATGAGCATAAAAGATGCCTCAGCGCAAGTGTTAATGTTAGTAAAAGAGCCCAAATTTCCAAGAATATTGCGAAAAACAACAATCTTCCATTATAGAGTGAATGTTAAAGGTGTATAGAAGGCATTTATTTCATTTTTAGAAATTTTAATTTTTCACATTTTTCCATGGAAAGTGCCAATACCCCCCCCTTTGGGTTCTAGGTGAAAATCTCAATCGACACGAATCAAACAAAAATGTTTCCATGGTGTGTATTTTTGTTCATTTTCATCAAATAAACAAAATAAAACCCAGAATAAATCATTAAAGACAAGAAATGAGCATAAAAGATGCCTCAGCGCAAGTGTTAATGTTAGTAAAAGAGCCCAAATTTCAAAAAATATTGCGAAAAACAACAACCTTCCATTATAGAGTGAATGTTAAGGGGTATAGAGGGCATTTATTTCATTTTTAGAAATTTTAATTTTTCACATTTTTCCATGAAAAGTGCCCTTTGGGTTCTTGGTGAAAATCTCACTCGCCACGAATCAAACAAAAATGTTTCCATGGTGTGTATTGTTGTTCATTTTCATCAAATAAACAAAATAAAACCCAGGCTAAATCATTAAAGACAAGAAATGAGCATAAAAGATGCCTCAGCGCAAAGTTAATGTTAAAAGAGCTCAAATTTCCAAAAATATTGCGAAAAACAACAATCTTCCATTATAGAGTGAATGTTTGAGGTATATAGAAGGCATTTATTTCATTTTTAGAAATTTTAATTCTTCACATTTTTCCATGAAAAGTGCCAATACCCCCCCTTTGGGTTCTAGGTGAAAATCTCACTCGACACGAATCAATCAAAAATGTTTCCATGGTGTGTATTGTTGTTCATTTTCATCAAATAAACAAAATAAAGCCCAGAATAAATCTTTAAAGACAAGAAATGAGCATAAAAGATGCCTCAGCGCAAGTGTAAATGTTAGTAAAAAAGCCCAAATTTCCAAAAATAATGCGAAAAACAACAATCTTCCATTATAGAGTGAATGTTTGAGGTGTATAGAAGGCATTTATTTCATTTTTAGAAATTTTAATTTTTCACATTTTTCCATGAAAAGTGCAAATACCCCCCCTTTGGGTTCTAGGTGAAAATCTCACTCGACACGAATCAAACAAAAATGTTTCCATGGTGTGTATTATTGTGCATTTTCATCAAATAAACAAAATAAAGCCCAGAATAAATCATTAAAGACAAGAAATGAGCATAAAAGATGCCTCAGCGCAAGTGTTAATGTTAGTAAAAGAGCCCAAATTTCCAAAAATATTGCGAAAAACAACAATCTTATTTTTATTATAGAGTTAATGTTTGAGGTGTATGGAAGGCATTTATTTTATATTTAGAAATTTAAATTTTTCACATTTTTCAATGAAAAGTGCAAATACCCCCCTTTGGGTTCTAGGTGAAAATCTCACTCGACACGAATCAAACAAAAATGTTTCCATGGTGTGTATTATTGTGCATTTTCATCAAATAAACAAAATAAAGCCCAGAATAAATCATTAAAGACAAGAAATGAGCATAAAAGATGCCTCAGCGCAAGTGTTTGTGTTAGTAAAAGAGCCCAAATTTCCAAAAATATTGCGAAAAACAACAATCTTCCATTATACAGTGAATGTTTGAGGGGTATAGAGGGCATTTATTTCATTTTTAGAAATTTTAATTTTTCACATTTTTCCAAGAAAAGTGCCAATACCCCCCCTTTGGGTTCTAGGTGAAAATCTCACTCGACACGAATCAAACAAAAATGTTTCCATGGTGTGTATTATTGTGCATTTTCATCAAATAAACAAAATAAAGCCCAGAATAAATCATTAAAGACAAGAAATGAGCATAAAAGATGCCTCAGCGCAAGTGTTTGTGTTAGTAAAAGAGCCCAAATTTCCAAAAATATTTCGAAAAACAACAATCTTCCATTATAGAGTGAATGTTAAGGGGTATAGAGGGCATTTATTTCATTTTTAGAAATTTTAATTTTTCACATTTTTCCATGAAAAGTGCCCTTTGGGTTGTTGGTGAAAATCTTACTCGACACGAATCAAACAAAAATGTTTCCATGGTGTGTAGTGTTGTTCATTTTCATCAAATAAACAAAATAAAGCCCAGAATAAATCATTAAAGACAAGAAATGAGCATTAAAGATGCCTCAGCGCAAGTGTTAATGTTAGTAAAAGAGCCCAAATTTCCAAAAATATTGCGAAAAACAACAATCTTTAATTATAGAATGAATGTTTGAGGTGTATAGAAGGCATTTATTTCATTTTTAGAAATTTTAATTTTACACATTTTTCCATGAAAAGTGCCAATACCCCCCTTTGGGTTCTAGGTGAAAATCTTTCTTGACACAAATCAAACAAAAATGTTTCCATGGTGTGTATTGTTGTTCATTTTCATCAAATAAACAAAATAAAACCCAGAATAAATCATTAAAGAAAAGAAATGAGCATAAAAGGTCCCTCGGCGCAAGTGTTAGTGTTAGTAAAAGAGCCCAAATTTCCAAAAATATTGCGAAAAACAACAATCTTCCATTATGGAGTGAATGTTTGAGGTGTATGGAAGGCATTTATTTTATATTTAGAAATTTTAATTTTTCACATTTTTCCATTAAAAGTGCCAATACCCCCCCCTTTGGGTTCTAGGTGAAAATCTCACTCGACACGAATCAAACAAAAATGTTTCTATGGTGTGTATTGTTGTTCATTTTCATCAAATAAACAAAATAAAACCCAGAATAAATCATTAAAGAAAAGAAATGAGCATAAAAGGTCCCTCGGCGCAAGTGTTAGTGTTAGTAAAAGAGCCCAAATTTCCAAAAATATTGCGAAAAACAACAATCTTCCATTATGGAGTGAATGTTTGAGGTGTATGGAAGGCATTTATTTTATATTTAGAAATTTTAATTTTTCACATTTTTCCATTAAAAGTGCCAATACCCCCCCCTTTGGGTTCTAGGTGAAAATCTTTCTTGACCCAAATCAAACAAAAATGTTTCCATGGTGTGTATTGTTGTTCATTTTCATCAAATAAACAAAATAAAACCCAGAATAAATCATTAAAGAAAAGAAATGAGCATAAAAGATGCCTCAGCGCAAGTGTTAATGTTAGTAAAAGAGCACAAATTTCCAAAAATATTGCGAAAAACAACAATCTTCCATCATAGAGTGAATGTTTGAGGTGTATAGAAGGCATTTATTTCATTTTTAGAAATTTTAATTTTTCACATTTTTCCATGGAAAGTGCCAATACCCCCCCCTTTGGGTTCTAGGTGAAAATCTCAATCGACACGAATCAAACAAAAATGTTTCCATGGTGTGTATTTTTGTTCATTTTCATCAAATAAACAAAATAAAACCCAGAATAAATCATTAAAGACAAGAAATGAGCATAAAAGATGCCTCAGCGCAAGTGTTAATGTTAGTAAAAGAGCCCAAATTTCAAAAAATATTGCGAAAAACAACAACCTTCCATTATAGAGTGAATGTTAAGGGGTATAGAGGGCATTTATTTCATTTTTAGAAATTTTAATTTTTCACATTTTTCCTTGAAAAGTGCCCTTTGTGTTCTTGGTGAAAATCTCACTCGACACGAATCAAACAAAAATGTTTCCATGGTGTGTATTGTTGTTCATTTTCATCAAATAAACAAAATAAAGCCCAGAATAAATCATTAAAGACAAGAAATGAGCATAAAAGATGCCTGAGCGCAAGTGTAAATGTTAGTAAAAGAGCCCAAATTTCCAAAAATATTGCGAAAAACAATAATCTTCCATTATAGAGTGAATGTTTGAGGTGTATAGAAGGCATTTATTTCATTTTTAGAAATTTTAATTTTTCACATTTTTCCATGAACAGTGCCAATACCCCCCCCCCTTTGGGTTCTAGGTGAAAATCTCTCTTGACACAAATCAAACAAAAATGTTTCCATGGTGTGTATTGATGTTCATTTTCATCAAATAAACAAAATAAAACCCAGAATAAATCATTAAAGAAAAGAAATGAGCATAAAAGGTCCCTCGGCGCAAGTGTTAGTGTTAGTAAAAGGGCCCAAATTTCCAAAAATATTGCGAAAAACAACAATCTTCCATTATGGAGTGAATGTTTGAGGTGTATGGAAGGCATTTATTTTATATTTAGAAATTTTAATTTTTCACATTTTTCCATTAAAAGTGCCAATACCCCCCCTTTGGGTTCTAGGTGAAAATCTCACTCGACACGAATCAAACAAAAATGTTTCTATGGTGTGTATTGTTGTTCATTTTCATCAAATAAACAAAATAAAACCCAGAATAAATCATTAAAGACAAGAAATGAGCATAAAAGATGCCTCAGCGCAAGTGTTTGTGTTAGTAAAAGAGCCCAAATTTCCAAAAATATTGCGAAAAACAACAATCTTCCATTATAGAGTGAATGTTTGAGGTGTATAGAAGGCATTTATTTCATTTTTAGAAATTTTAATTTTTCACGTTTTTCCATGAAAAGTGCCAATCCCCCCCCCCTTTGGGTTCTACGTGAAATTCTCACTCGACACAAATCAAACAAGTGTGTTTCCATGGTGTGTATCGTTGTTCATTTTCATCAAATAAACAAAATAAAACCCAGAATAAATCATTAAAGACAAGAAATGAGCATAAAAGATGCCTCAGCGCAAGTGTTAATGTTAGTAAAAGAGCCCAAATTTCCAATAATATATCGAAAAACAACAATCTTCAATTATAGAGTGAATGTTTGAGGTGTATAGAAGGCATTTATTTCATTTTTAGAAATTTTAATTTTTCACATTTTTCCATGGAAAGTGCCAATACCCCCCCCTTTGGGTTCTAGGTGAAAATCTCAATCGACACGAATCAAAAAAAATGTTTCCATGGTGTGTATTGTTGTTCATTTTCATCAAATAAACAAAATAAAACCCAGAATAAATCATTAAAGACAAGAAATGAGCATAAAAGATGCCTCAGCGCAAGTGTTAATGTTAGTAAAAGAGCCCAAATTTCCAAAAATATTGCGAAAAACAACAATCTTCCATTATAGAGTGAATGTTTGAGGTGTATAGAAGGCATTTATTTCATTTTTAGAAATTTTAATTTTTCACATTTTTCCATGAAAAGTGCCCCCCCCTTTCGGTTCTAGGTGAAATTCTCACACGTCACAAATCAAACAAGTGTGTTTCCATGGTGTGTATTGTTGTTCATTTTCATCAAATAAACAAAATAAAACCCAGAATAAATCATTAAAGACAAGAAATGAGCATAAAAGATGCCTCAGCGCAAGTGTTAATGTTAGTAAAAGAGCCCAAATTTCAAAAAATATTGCGAAAAACAACAATCTTCCATTATACAGTGAATGTTTGAGGGGTATAGAGGGCATTTATTTCATTTTTAGAAATTTTAATTTTTCACATTTTTCCAAGAAAAGTGCCAATACCCCCCCCTTTGGGTTCTAGGTGAAATTCTCACACGACACAAATCAAACAAGTGTGTTTCCATGGTGTATATTGTTGTTCATTTTCATCAAATAAACAAAATAAAAACCCAGAATAAATCATTAAAGACAAGAAATGAGCATAAAAGATGCCTCAGCGCAAGTGTTAATGTTAGTAAAAGAGCCCAAATTTCCAAAAATATTGCGAAAAAACAACATTCTTCCATTATAGAGTGAATGTTTGAGGTGTATAGAAGCCATTAATTTCAGTTTTAGAAATTTTAATTTTTCACATTTTTCCATGGAAAGTGCCCTTTGGGTTCTTGGTGAAAATCTCACTCGACACGAATCAAACAAAAATGTTTCCATGGTGTGTAGTGTTGTTCATTTTCATCAAATAAACAAAATAAAGCCCAGAATAAATCATTAAAGACAAGAAATGAGCATAAAAGATGCCTCAGCGCAAGTGTAAATGTTAGTAAAAGAGCCCAAATTTCCAAAAATATTGCGAAAAAACAATAATCTTCCATTATAGAGTGAATGTTTGAGGTGTATAGAAGGCATTTATTTCATTTTTAGAAATTTTAATTTTTCACATTTTTCCATGAACAGTGCCAATACCCCCCCCTTTGGGTTCTAGGTGAAAATCTCTTTTGACACAAATCAAACAAAAATGTTTCCATGGTGTGTATTGTTGTTCATTTTCATCAAATAAACAAAATAAAACCCAGAATAAATCATTAAAGACAAGAAATGAGCATAAAAGATGCCTCAGCGCAAGTGTTAATGTTAGTAAAAGAGCCCAAATTTCCAAAAATATTGCGAAAAACAACAATCTTCCATTATAGAGTGAATGTTTGAGGTGTATAGAAGGCATTTATTTCATTTTTAGACCCACCCTGAGGGCGCGGGTTCAAATCCCGGCGGTGTTGAATATTTTTCAGAGGTATCTCGATCCCTACTTGAGGTGCTTTGTGGAGGGCACTTTGAGTGAGTACGGCGTCCGTCGGATGGGACGTTAAGCTGCGGACCCCTTGGCGCCTTTCGTAAAGAGTAGGCTAATGCCGACGCCGGGTTTCTCTCCTCCCTTAATCCTTTCCTGTCCATCCCCTATGGCGCAAATGACCTTAGCTGTCGGTCGCCTCCCCTAAAAAACTACTAAACTACTTCATTTTTAGAAATTTTAATTTTTTCACATTTTTCCATGGAAAGTGCCAATACCCCCCCCTTTGGGTTCTAGGTGAAAATCTCAATCGACACGAATCAAACAAAAAAGTTTCCATGGTGTGTATTTTTGTTCATTTTCATCAAATAAACAAAATAAAACCCAGGCTAAATCATTAAAGACAAGAAATGAGCATAAAAGATACCTCAGCGCAAGTGTTAATGTTAGTAAAAGAGCACAAATTTCCAAAAATATTGCGAAAAACAACAATCTTCCATCATAGAGTGAATGTTTGAGGTGTATAGAAGGCATTTATTTCATTTTTAGAAATTTTAATTCTTCACATTTTTCCATGAAAAGTGCCAATACCCCCCCTTTGGGTTCTAGGTGAAAATCTCACTCGACACGAATCAAACAAAAATGTTTCCATGGTGTGTATTGTTGTTCATTTTCATCAAATAAACAAAATAAAGCCCAGAATAAATCATTAAAGACAAGAAATGAGCATAAAAGATGCCTCAGCGCAAGTGTTAATGTTAGTAAAAGAGCCCAAATTTCCAAAAATATTGCGAAAAACAACAATCTTCCATTATAGAGTGAATGTTTGAGGTGTATAGAAGGCATTTATTTCATTTTTAGAAATTTTAATTTTTCACATTTTTCCATGGAAAGTGCCAATACCCCCCCCTTTGGGTTCTAGGTGAAAATCTCAATCGACACGAATCAAACAAAAATGTTTCCATGGTGTGTATTTTTGTTCATTTTCATCAAATAAACAAAATAAAACCCAGGCTAAATCATTAAAGACAAGAAATGAGCATAAAAGATGCCTCAGCGCAAGTGTTAATGTTAGTAAAAGAGCCCAAATTTCAAAAAATATTGCGAAACACAACAACCTTCCATTATAGAGTGAATGTTAAGGGGTATAGAAGGCATTTATTTCATTTTTAGAAATTTTAATTTTTCACATTTTTCCATGAAAAGTGCCCTTTGGGTTCTTGGTGAAAATCTCACTCGACACGAATCAAACAAAAATGTTTCCATGGTGTGTATTGTTGTTCATTTTCATCAAATAACCAAAGTAAAGCCCAGAATAAATCATTAAAGACAAGAAATGAGCATAAAAGATGCCTCAGCGCAAGTGTTAATGTTAGTAAAAGAGCCCAAATTTCCAATAATATATCGAAAAACAACAATCTTCCATTATAGAGTGAATGTTTGAGGTGTATAGAAGGCATTTATTTCATTTTTAGATATTTTAATTTTTCACATTTTTCCATGGAAAGTGCCAATACCCCCCCCTTTGGGTTCTAGGTGAAAATCTCAATCGACACGAATCAAAAAAAATGTTTCCATGGTGTGTATTGTTGTTCATTTTCATCAAATAAACAAAATAAAACCCAGGCTAAATCATTAAAGACAAGAAATGAGCATAAAAGATGCCTCAGCGCAAAGTTAATGTTAAAAGAGCTCAAATTTCCAAAAATATTGCGAAAAACAACAATCTTCCATTATAGAGTGAATGTTTGAGGTATATAGAAGGCATTTATTTCATTTTTTGAAATTTTAATTCTTCACATTTTTCCATGAAAAGTGCCAATACCCCCCCTTTGGGTTCTAGGTGAAAATCTCACTCGACACGAATCAATCAAAAATGTTTCCATGGTGTGTATTGTTGTTCATTTTCATCAAATAAACAAAATAAAGCCCAGAATAAATCTTTAAAGACAAGAAATGAGCATAAAAGATGCCTCAGCGCAAGTGTAAATGTTAGTAAAAAAGCCCAAATTTCCAAAAATAATGCGAAAAACAACAATCTTCCATTATAGAGTGAATGTTTGAGGTGTATAGAAGGCATTTATTTCATTTTTAGAAATTTTAATTTTTCACATTTTTCCATGAAAAGTGCAAATACCCCCCCTTTGGGTTCTAGGTGAAAATCTCACTCGACACGAATCAAACAAAAATGTTTCCATGGTGTGTATTATTGTGCATTTTCATCAAATAAACAAAATAAAGCCCAGAATAAATCATTAAAGACAAGAAATGATTATAAAAGATGCCTCAGCGCAAGTGTTAATGTAAGTAAAAGAGCCCAAATTTCCAAAAATATTGCGAAAAACAACAATCTTATTTTTATTATAGAGTTAATGTTTGAGGTGTATGGAAGGCATTTATTTTATATTTAGAAATTTAAATTTTTCACATTTTTCAATGAAAAGTGCAAATACCCCCCCTTTGGGTTCTAGGTGAAAATCTCACTCGACACGAATTAAACAAAAATGTTTCCATGGTGTGTATTATTGTGCATTTTCATCAAATAAACAAAATAAAGCCCAGAATAAATCATTAAAGACAAGAAATGAGCATAAAAGATGCCTCAGCGCAAGTGTTTGTGTTAGTAAAAGAGCCCAAATTTCCAAAAATATTGCGAAAAACAACAATCTTCCATTATACAGTGAATGTTTGAGGGGTATAGAGGGCATTTATTTCATTTTTAGAAATTTTAATTTTTCACATTTTTCCAAGAAAAGTGCCAATACCCCCCCCTTTGGGTTCTAGGTGAAAATCTCACTCGACACGAATCAAACAAAAATGTTTCCATGGTGTGTATTATTGTGCATTTTCATCAAATAAACAAAATAAAGCCCAGAATAAATCATTAAAGACAAGAAATGAGCATAAAAGATGCCTCAGCGCAAGTGTTAATGTTAGTAAAAGAGCCCAAATTTCCAAAAATATTGCGAAAAACAACAATCTTCCATTATAGAGTGAATGTTTGAGGTGTATAGAAGGCATTTATTTCATTTTTAGAAATTTTAATTTTTCACATTTTTCCATGGAAAGTTCCCTTTGGGTTCTTGGTGAAAATCTCACTCGACACGAATCAAACAAAAATGTTTCCATGGTGTGTAGTGTTGTTCATTTTCATCAAATAAACAAAATAAAGCCCAGAATAAATCATTAAAGACAAGAAATGAGCATAAAAGATGCCTCAGCGCAAGTGTTTGTGTTAGTAAAAGAGCCCAAATTTCCAAAAATATTTCGAAAAACAACAATCTTCCATTATAGAGTGAATGTTAAGGGGTATAGAGGGCATTTATTTCATTTTTAGAAATTTTAATTTTTCACATTTTTCCATGAAAAGTGCCCCCCTTTGGGTTCCAGGTGAAAGTCTCACTCGACACGAATCAAACAAAAATGATTCCATGGTGTGTATTAATGTTCAGTTTCATCAAATAAACAAAATAAAGCCCAGAATAAATCATTAAAAACAAGAAATGAGCATAAAAGATGCCTCAGCGCAAGTGTTAATGTTAGTAAAAGAGCCCAAATTTCCAAAAATATTGCGAAACACAACAATCTTCCATTATAGATTGAATGTTTGAGGTGTATAGAAGGCATTTATTTCATTTTTAAAAAATTTTAATTTTTCACATTTTTCCATTCAAGTGCCAATACCCCCCCCCTTTTGGTTCTAGGTGAAAATCTCACTCGACACGGATCAAACAAAAATGTTTCCATGGTGTGTATAGTTGTTCATTTTCTTCAAATAAACAAAATAAAACCCAGAATAAATCATTAAAGACAAGAAATAAGCATAAAAGATGCCTCAGCGCAAGTGTTAATGTTAGTAAAAGACCCCAATTTCCAAAAATATTGCGAAAAACAACAATCTTCCATTTTAGAGTCAATGTTTGAGGTGTATAGAAGGCATTTATTTTATTTTTAGAAATTTTAATTTTCACATTTTTCCATGAAAAGTGGCAATACCCCCCCCTTTGGGTTCTAGGTGAAAATCTCACTCGACACGTATCAAACAAAAATGTTTCCATGGTGTGTATTGTTGTTCATTTTCATCAAATAAACAAAATAAAACCCAGAATAAATCATTAAAGACAAGAAATGAGCATAAAAGATGCCTCAGCGAAAGTGTTAATGTTAGTAAAAGAGCCCAAATTTCCAAAAATATTGCGAAAAACAACAATCTTCCATAATAGAGTGAATGTTTGAGGTGTATAGAAGGCATTTATTTCATTTTTAGAAATTTTAATTTTTCACATTTTTCCATGAAAAGTGCCCCCCTTTGGGTTCCAGGTGAAAGTCTCACTAGAAACGAATCAAACAAAAATGATTCCATGGTGTGTATTGTTGTTCAGTTTCATCAAATAAACAAAATAAAGCCCAGAATAAATCATTAAAAACAAGAAATGAGCATAAAAGATGCCTCAGCGCAAGTGTTAATGTTAGTAAAAGAGCCCAAATTTCCAAAAATATTGCGAAACACAACAATCTTCCATTATAGAGTGAATGTTTGAGGTGTATAGAAGGCATTTATTTCATTTTTAAAAAATTTTAATTTTTCACATTTTTCCATTAAAGTGCCAATACCCCCCCCTTTTGGTTCTAGGTGAAAATCTCACTCGACACGGATCAAACAAAAATGTTTCCATGGTGTGTATAGTTGTTCATTTTCATCAAATAAACAAAATAAAACCCAGAATAAATCATTAAAGACAAGAAATGAGCATAAAAGATACCTCAGCGCAAGGATTAATGTTAGTAAAAGAGCCCAAATTTCCAAAAATATTGCGAAAAACAACAATCTTCCATAATAGAGTGAATGTTTGAGGTGTATAGAAGGCATTTATTTCATTTTTAGAAATTTTAATTTTTCACATTTTTCCATGAAAAGTGCCAATACCCCCCCCTTTGGGTTCTAGGTGAAAATCTCACTCGACACGAATCAATCAAAAATGTTTCCATGGTGTGTATTGTTGTTCATTTTCATCAAATAAACAAAATAAAGCCCAGAATAAATCTTTAAAGACAAGAAATGAGCATAAAAGATGCCTCAGCGCAAGTGTTAATGTTAGTAAAAGAGCCCAAATTTCCAAAAATATTGCGAAAAACAACAATCTTCCATTATAGAGTGAATGTTTGAGTTGTATAGAAGGCATTTATTTCATTTTTAGAAATTTTAATTTTTCACATTTTTCCATGAAAAGTGCCAATACCCCCCCCTTTGGGTTCTAGGTGAAAATCTGTCTCGACCCGAATGAAACAAAAATGTTTCCATGGTGTGTATTGTTGTTCATTTTCTTCAAATAAACAAAATAAAACCCAGAATAAATCATTGAATAGAAGAAATGACCATAAAAGATTCCTCAGCGCAAGTGTTAATGTTAGTAAAAGATACAAAATTTCCAAAAATATTGCGAAAAACAACAATCTTCCATAATAGAGTGAATGTTTGAGGTGTATAGAAGGCATTTATTTCATTTTTAGAAATTTTAATTTTTCACATTTTTCCATGAAAAGTGCCAATACCCCCCCCTTTGGGTTCTAGGTGAAAATCTCACTCGACAAGAATCAAACAAAAATGTTTCCATGGTGTGTATTGTTGTTCATTTTCTTCATATAAACAAAATAAAACCCAGAATAAATCATTAAAGACAAGAAATGAGCATAAAAGATGCCTCAGCGCAAGAGTTAATGTTAGTAAAAGAGCCCAAATTTCCAAAAATATTGCGAAAAACAACAATCTTCCATTATAGAGTGAATGTATGAGGTGTATAGAAGGCATTTATTTCATTTTTAGAAATTTTAATTTTTCACATTTTTCCATGAAAAGTGCCAATACCGCCCTTTGGGTTCTAGGTGAAAATCTCACTCGACACGAATCAAACAAAAATGTTTCCATGGTGTGTATTGTTGTTCATTTTCTTCAAATAAACAAAATAAAACCCAGAATAAATCATTGAAGACAAGAAATGAGCATAAAAGATGCCTCAGCGCAAGTGTTAATGTTAGTAAAAGACCCCAATTTCCAAAAATATTGCGAAACACAACAATCTTCCATTATAGATTGAATGTTTGAGGTGTATAGAAGGCATTTATTTCATTTTTAAAAAATTTTAATTTTTCACATTTTTCCATTAAAGTGCCAATACCCCCCCCCTTTTGGTTCTAGGTGAAAATCTCACTCGACACGAATCAAACAAAAACGTTTCCATGGTGTGTATTGTTGTTCATTTTCTTCATATAAACAAAATAAAACCCAGAATAAATCATTAAAGACAAGAAATGAGCATAAAAGATGCCTCAGCGCAAGTGTTAATGTTAGTAAAAGAGCCCAAATTTCCAAAAATATTGCGAAAAACAACAATCTTCCATAATAGAGTGAATGTTTGAGGTGTATAGAAGGCATTTATTTCATTTTTAGAAATTTTAATTTTCACATTTTTCCATGAAAAGTGCCAATACCCCCCCTTTATGTTCTAGGTGAAAATCTGACTCGACCCAAATCAAACAAAAATGTTTCCATGGTGTGTATTGTTGTTCATTTTCTTCAAATAAACAAAATAAAACCCAGAATAAATCATTAAAGACAAGAAATAAGCATAAAAGATGCCTCAGCGCAAGTGTTAATGTTAGTAAAAGACCCCAATTTCCAAAAATATTGCGAAAAACAACAATCTTCCATTTTAGAGTCAATGTTGGAGGTGTATAGAAGGCATTTATTTTATTTTTAGAAATTTTAATTTTCACATTTTTCCATGAAAAGTGGCAATACCCCCCCCTTTGGGTTCTAGGTGAAAATCTCACTCGACACGAATCAAACAAAAATGTTTCCATGGTGTGTATTGTTGTTCATTTTCATCAAATAAACAAAATAAAACCCAGAATAAATCATTAAAGACAAGAAATGAGCATAAAAGATACCTCAGCGAAAGTGTTAATGTTAGTAAAAGAGCCCAAATTTCCAAAAATATTGCGAAAAACAACAACCTTCCATAATAGAGTGAATGTTTGAGGTGTATAGAAGGCATTTATTTCATTTTTAGAAATTTTAATTTTTCACATTTTTCCATGAAAAGTGCCCCCCTTTGGGTTCCAGGTGAAAGTCTCACTAGAAACGAATCAAACAAAAATGATTCCATGGTGTGTATTGTTGTTCAGTTTCATCAAATAAACAAAATAAAGCCCAGAATAAATCATTAAAAACAAGAAATGAGCATAAAAGATGCCTCAGCGCAAGTGTTAATGTTAGTAAAAGAGCCCAAATTTCCAAAAATATTGCGAAACACAACAATCTTCCATAATAGAGTGAATGTTTGAGGTGTATAGAAGGCATTTATTTCATTTTTAAAAAATTTTAATTTTTCACATTTTTCCATTAAAGTGCCAATACCCCCCCCTTTTGGTTCTAGGTGAAAATCTCACTCGACACGGATCAAACAAAAATGTTTCCATGGTGTGTATAGTGGTTCATTTTCATCAAATAAACAAAATAAAACCCAGAATAAATCATTAAAGACAAGAAATGAGCATAAAAGATACCTCAGCGCAAGGATTAATGTTAGTAAAAGAGCCCAAATTTCCAAAAATATTGCGAAAAACAACAATCTTCCATAATAGAGTGAATGTTTGAGGTGTATAGAAGGCATTTATTTCATTTTTAGAAATTTTAATTTTTCACATTTTTCCATGAAAAGTGCCAATACCCCCCCCTTTGGGTTCTAGGTGAAAATCTCACTCGACACGAATCAAAGAAAAATGTTTCCATGGTGTGTATTGTTGTTCATTTTCTTCAAATAAACAAAATAAAACCCAGAATAAATCATTGAAGAAAAGAAATGAGCATAAAAGATGCCTCAGCGCAAGTGTTAATGTTAGTAAAAGAGCCCAAATTTCCAAAAATATTGCGAAAAACAACAATCTTCCATTATAGAGTGAATGTTTGAGTTGTATAGAAGGCATTTATTTCATTTTTAGAAATTTTAATTTTTCACATTTTTCCATGAAAAGTGCCAATACCCCCCCCTTTGGGTTCTAGGTGAAAATCTGTCTCGACCCGAATGAAACAAAAATGTTTCCATGGTGTGTATTGTTGTTCATTTTCTTCAAATAAACAAAATAAAACCCAGAATAAATCATTGAATAGAAGAAATGACCATAAAAGATTCCTCAGCGCAAGTGTTAATGTTAGTAAAAGATACAAAATTTCCAAAAATATTGCGAAAAACAACAATCTTCCATAATAGAGTGAATGTTTGAGGTGTATAGAAGGCATTTATTTCATTTTTAGAAATTTTAATTTTTCACATTTTTCCATGAAAAGTGCCAATACCCCCCCCTTTGGGTTCTAGGTGAAAATCTCACTCGACAAGAATCAAACAAAAATGTTTCCATGGTGTGTATTGTTGTTAATTTTCTTCATATAAACAAAATAAAACCCAGAATAAATCATTAAAGACAAGAAATGAGCATAAAAGATGCCTCAGCGCAAGAGTTAATGTTAGTAAAAGAGCCCAAATTTCCAAAAATATTGCGAAAAACAACAATCTTCCATTATAGAGTGAATGTATGAGGTGTATAGAAGGCATTTATTTCATTTTTAGAAATTTTAATTTTTCACATTTTTCCATGAAAAGTGCCAATACCGCCCTTTGGGTTCTAGGTGAAAATCTCACTCGACACGAATCAAACAAAAATGTTTCCATGGTGTGTATTGTTGTTCATTTTCTTCAAATAAACAAAATAAAACCCAGAATAAATCATTGAAGACAAGAAATGAGCATAAAAGATGCCTCAGCGCAAGTGTTAATGTTAGTAAAAGACCCCAATTTCCAAAAATATTGCGAAACACAACAATCTTCCATTATAGATTGAATGTTTGAGGTGTATAGAAGGCATTTATTTCATTTTTAAAAAATTTTAATTTTTCACATTTTTCCATTAAAGTGCCAATACCCCCCCCCTTTTGGTTCTAGGTGAAAATCTCACTCGACACGAATCAAACAAAAACGTTTCCATGGTGTGTATTGTTGTTCATTTTCATCAAATAAACAAAATAAAACCCAGAATAAATCATTAAAGACAAGAAATGAGCATAAAAGATGCCTCAGCGCAAGTGTTAATGTTAGTAAAAGAGCCCAAATTTCCAAAAATATACGAAAAACAACAATCTTCCATAATAGAGTGAATGTTTGAGGTGTATAGAAGGCATTTATTTCATTTTTAGAAATTTTAATTTTCACATTTTTCCATGAAAAGTGCCAATACCCCCCCTTTATGTTCTAGGTGAAAATCTGACTCGACCCAAATCAAACAAAAATGTTTCCATGGTGTGTATTGTTGTTCATTTTCTTCAAATAAACAAAATAAAACCCAGAATAAATCATTAAAGACAAGAAATAAGCATAAAAGATGCCTCAGCGCAAGTGTTAATGTTAGTAAAAGACCCCAATTTCCAAAAATATTGCGAAAAACAACAATCTTCCATTTTAGAGTCAATGTTTGAGGTGTATAGAAGGCATTTATTTTATTTTTAGAAATTTTAATTTTCACATTTTTCCATGAAAAGTGGCAATACCCCCCCCTTTGGGTTCTAGGTGAAAATCTCACTCGACACGAATCAAACAAAAATGTTTCCATGGTGTGTATTGTTGTTCATTTTCATCAAATAAACAAAATAAAACCCAGAATAAATCATTAAAGACAAGAAATGAGCATAAAAGATGCCTCAGCGAAAGTGTTAATGTTAGTAAAAGAGCCCAAATTTCCAAAAATATTGCGAAAAACAACAACCTTCCATAATAGAGTGAATGTTTGAGGTGTATAGAAGGCATTTATTTCATTTTTAGAAATTTTAATTTTTCACATTTTTCCATGAAAAGTGCCCCCCTTTGGGTTCCAGGTGAAAGTCTCACTAGAAACGAATCAAACAAAAATGATTCCATGGTGTGTATTGTTGTTCAGTTTTATCAAATAAACAAAATAAAGCCCAGAATAAATCATTAAAAACAAGAAATGAGCATAAAAGATGCCTCAGCGCAAGTGTTAATGTTAGTAAAAGAGCCCAAATTTCCAAAAATATTGCGAAACACAACAATCTTCCATAATAGAGTGAATGTTTGAGGTGTATAGAAGGCATTTATTTCATTTTTAAAAAATTTTAATTTTTCACATTTTTCCATTAAAGTGCCAATACCCCCCCCTTTTGGTTCTAGGTGAAAATCTCACTCGACACGGATCAAACAAAAATGTTTCCATGGTGTGTATAGTTGTTCATTTTCATCAAATAAACAAAATAAAACCCAGAATAAATCATTAAAGACAAGAAATGAGCATAAAAGATACCTCAGCGCAAGGATTAATGTTAGTAAAAGAGCCCAAATTTCCAAAAATATTGCGAAAAACAACAATCTTCCATAATAGAGTGAATGTTTGAGGTGTATAGAAGGCATTTATTTCATTTTTAGAAATTTTAATTTTTCACATTTTTCCATGAAAAGTGCCAATACCCCCCCCTTTGGGTTCTAGGTGAAAATCTCACTCGACACGAATCAAAGAAAAATGTTTCCATGGTGTGTATTGTTGTTCATTTTCTTCAAATAAACAAAATAAAACCCAGAATAAATCATTGAATAGAAGAAATGACCATAAAAGATTCCTCAGCGCAAGTGTTAATGTTAGTAAAAGATACAAAATTTCCAAAAATATTGCGAAAAACAACAATCTTCCATAATAGAGTGAATGTTTGAGGTGTATAGAAGGCATTTATTTCATTTTTAGAAATTTTAATTTTTCACATTTTTCCATGAAAAGTGCCAATACCCCCCCCTTTGGGTTCTAGGTGAAAATCTCACTCGACAAGAATCAAACAAAAATGTTTCCATGGTGTGTATTGTTGTTCATTTTCTTCATATAAACAAAATAAAACCCAGAATAAATCATTAAAGACAAGAAATGACCATAAAAGATGCCTCAGCGCAAGAGTTAATGTTAGTAAAAGAGCCCAAATTTCCAAAAATATTGCGAAAAACAACAATCTTCCATTATAGAGTGAATGTATGAGGTGTATAGAAGGCATTTATTTCATTTTTAGAAATTTTAATTTTTCACATTTTTCCATGAAAAGTGCCAATACCGCCCTTTGGGTTCTAGGTGAAAATCTCACTCGACACGAATCAAACAAAAATGTTTCCATGGTGTGTATTGTTGTTCATTTTCTTCAAATAAACAAAATAAAACCCAGAATAAATCATTGAAGACAAGAAATGAGCATAAAAGATGCCTCAGCGCAAGTGTTAATGTTAGTAAAAGACCCCAATTTCCAAAAATATTGCGAAAAACAACAATCTTCCATAATAGAGTGAATGTTTGAGGTGTATAGAAGGCATTTATTTTATTTTTAGAAATTTTAATTTTCACATTTTTCCATGAAAAGTGCCAATACCCCCCCCTTTGGGATATAGGTGAAAATCTCACTCGACACGAATCAAACAAAAACGTTTCCATGGTGTGTATTGTTGTTCATTTTCATCAAATAAACAAAATAAAACCCAGAATAAATCATTGAAGACAAGAAATGAGCATAAAAGATGCCTCAGCGCAAGTGTTAATGTTAGTAAAAGAGCCCAAATTTCCAAAAATATTGCGAAAAACAACAATCTTCCATAATAGAGTGAATGTTTGAGGTGTATAGAAGGCATTTATTTCATTTTTAGAAATTTTAATTTTCACATTTTTCCATGAAAAGTGCCAATACCCCCCTTTGGGTTCTAGGTGAAAATCTGACTCGACACGAATCAAACAAAAATGTTTCCATGGTGTGTATTGTTGTTCATTTTCTTCAAATAAACAAAATAAAACCCAGAATAAATCATTGAATACAAGAAATGACCATAAAAGATGCCTCAGCGCAAGTGTTAATGTTAGTAAAAGAGCCCAAATTTCCAAAAATATTGCGAAAAACAACAATCTTCCATAATAGAGTGAATGTTTGAGGTGTATAGAAGGCATTTATTTCATTTTTAGAAATTTTAATTTTTCTCATTTTTCCATGAAAAGTGCCAATACCCCTTTGGGTTCTAGGTGAAAATCTCACTCGACACGAATCAAACAAAAATGTTTCCATGGTGTGTATTGTTGTTCATTTTCTTCAAATAAACAAAATAAAACCCAGAATAAATCATTAAAGACAAGAAATAAGCATAAAAGATGCCTCATCGCAAGTGTTAATGTTAGTAAAAGACCCCAATTTCCAAAAATATTGCGAAAAACAACAATCTTCCATTTTAGAGTCAATGTTTGAGGTGTATAGAAGGCATTTATTTCATTTTTAAAAAATTTTAATTTTTCACATTTTTCCATTAAAGTGCCAATACCCCCCCTTTTGGTTCTAGGTGAAAATCTCACTCGACACGGATCAAACAAAAATGTTTCCATGGTGTGTATTGTTGTTCATTTTCATCAAATAAACAAAATAAAACCCAGAATAAATCATTAAAGACAAGAAATGAGCATAAAAGATGCCTCAGCGCAAGTGTTAATGTTAGTAAAAGAGCCCAAATTTCCAAAAATATTGCGAAAAACAACAATCTTCCATAATAGAGTGAATGTTTGAGGTGTATAGAAGGCATTTATTTCATTTTTAGAAATTTTAATTTTTCACATTTTTCCATGAAAAGTGCCAATACCCCCCCCTTTGGGTTCTAGGTGAAAATCTGACTCGACCCGAATGAAACAAAAATGTTTCCATGGTGTGTATTGTTGTTCATTTTCTTCAAATAAACAAAATAAAACCCAGAATAAATCATTGAAGACAAGAAATGACCATAAAAGATGCCTCAGCGCAAGTGTTAATGTTAGTAAAAGAGCCCAAATTTCCAAAAATATTGCGAAAAACAACAATCTTAAATTATAGGGTGAATGTTTGAGGTGTATAGAAGGCATTTATTTCATTTTTAGGAATTTTAATTTTACACATTTTTCCATGAAAAGTGCCAATACCCCCCCCTTTGGGTTCTAGGTGAAAATCTCACTCGACACGAATCAAACAAAAATGTTTCCATGGTGTGTATTGTTGTTCATTTTCTTCAAATAAACAAAATAAAACACAGAATAAATCATTGAAGAAAAGAAATGAGCATAAAAGATGCCTCAGCGCAAGTGTTAATGTTAGTAAAAGACCCCAATTTCCAAAAATATTGCGAAAAAACAACAATCTTCCATTTTAGAGTCAATGTTTGAGGTGTATAGAAGGCATTTATTTTATTTTTAGAAATTTTAATTTTCACATTTTTCCATGAAAAGTGCCAATACCCCCCCCTTTGGGTTCTAGGTGAAAATCTCACTCGAAAGGAATCAAACAAAAATGTTTCCATGGTGTGTATTGTTGTTCATTTTCATCAAATAAACAAAATAAAACCCAGAATAAATCATTAAAGACAAGAAATGAGCATAAAAGATGCCTCAGCGCAAGTGTTAATGTTAGTAAAAGAGCCCAAATTTCCAAAAATATTGCGAAAAACAACAATCTTCCATAATAGAGTGAATGTTTGAGGTGTATAGAAGGCATTTATTTCATTTTTAGAAATTTTAATTTTCACATTTTTCCATGAAAAGTGCCAATACCCCCCCCTTTGGGTTCTAGGTGAAAATCTGACTCGACCCAAATCAAACAAAAATGTTTCCATGGTGTATATTGTTGTTCATTTTCTTCAAATAAACAAAATAAAACCCAGAATAAATCATTAAAGACAAGAAATGAGCATAAAAGATGCCTCAGCGCAAGTGTTAATGTTAGTAAAAGAGCCCAAATTTCCAAAAATATTGCGAAAAACAACAATCTTCCATTATAGAGTGAATGTTTGAGTTGTATAGAAGGCATTTATTTCACTTTTGGAAATTTTAATTTTTCACATTTTTCCATGAAAAGTGCCAATACCCTTCTTTGGGTTCTAGGTGAAAATCTGACTCGACACGAATCAAACAAAAATGTTTCCATGGTGTGTATTGTTGTTCATTTTCTTCAAATAAACAAAATAAAACCCAGAAAAAATCATTGAATACAAGAAATGAGCATAAAAGATGCCTCAGCGCAAGTGTTAATGTTAGTAAAAGAGCCCAAATTTCCAAAAATATTGCGAAAAACAACAATCTTCCATAATAGAGTGAATGTTTGAGGTGTATAGAAGGCATTTATTTCATTTTTAGAAATTTTAATTTTTCACATTTTTCCATGAAAAGTGCCAATACCCCCCCCTTTGGGTTCTAGGTGAAAATCTCACTCGACACGAATCAAACAAAAATGTTTCCATGGTGTGTATTGTTGTTCATTTTCTTCAAATAAACAAAATAAAACCCAGAATAAATCATTGAAGACAAGAAATGAGCATAAACGATGCCTCAGCGCAAGTGTTAATGTTAGTAAAAGAGCCCAAATTTCCAAAAATATTGCGAAAAAAAACAATCTTCCATTATAGAGTGAATGTTTGAGTTGTATAGAAGGCATTTATTTCATTTTTAGAAATTTTAATTTTTCACATTTTTCCATGAAAAGTGCCAATACCCCCCCTTTGGGTTCTAGGTGAAAATCTGACTCGACCCGAATGAAACAAAAATGTTTCCATGGTGTGTATTGTTGTTCATTTTCTTCAAATAAACAAAATAAAACCCAGAATAAATCATTGAAGACAAGAAATGACCATAAAAGATGCCTCAGCGCAAGTGTTAATGTTAGTAAAAGAGCCCAAATTTCCAAAAATATTGCGAAAAACAACAATCTTAAATTATAGGGTGAATGTTTGAGGTGTATAGAAGGCATTTATTTCATTTTTAGAAATTTTAATTTTACACATTTTTCCATGAAAAGTGCCAATACCCCCCCCCTTTGGGTTCTAGGTGAAAATCTCACTCGACACGAATCAAACAAAAATGTTTCCATGGTGTGTATTGTTGTTCATTTTCTTCAAATAAACAAAATAAAACCCAGAATAAATCATTAAAGACAAGAAATAAGCATAAAAGATGCCTCATCGCAAGTGTTAATGTTAGTAAAAGACCCCAATTTCCAAAAATATTGCGAAAAACAACAATCTTCCATTTTAGAGTCAATGTTTGAGGTGTATAGAAGGCATTTATTTCATTTTTAAAAAATTTTAATTTTTCACATTTTTCCATTAAAGTGCCAATACCCCCCCCTTTTGGTTCTAGGTGAAAATCTCACTCGACACGGATCAAACAAAAATGTTTCCATGGTGTGTATTGTTGTTCATTTTCATCAAATAAACAAAATAAAACCCAGAATAAATCATTAAAGACAAGAAATGAGCATAAAAGATGCCTCAGCGCAAGTGTTAATGTTAGTAAAAGAGCCCAAATTTCCAAAAATATTGCGAAAAACAACAATCTTCCATAATAGAGTGAATGTTTGAGGTGTATAGAAGGCATATATTTCATTTTAGAAATTTTAATTTTTCACATTTTTCCATGAAAAGTGCCCCCCTTTGGGTTCCAGGTGAAAGTCTCACTAGAAACGAATCAAACAAAAATGATTCCATGGTGTGTATTGTTGTTCAGTTTCATCAAATAAACAAAATAAAGCCCAGAATAAATCATTAAAAACAAGAAATGAGCATAAAAGATGCCTCAGCGCAAGTGTTAATGTTAGTAAAAGAGCCCAAATTTCCAAAAATATTGCGAAACACAACAATCTTCCATTATAGATTGAATGTTTGAGGTGTATAGAAGGCATTTATTTCATTTTTAAAAAATTTTAATTTTTCACATTTTTCCATTAAAGTGCCAATACCCCCCCCTTTTGGTTCTAGGTGAAAATCTCACTCGACACGGATCAAACAAAAATGTTTCCATGGTGTGTATAGTTGTTCATTTTCATCAAATAAACAAAATAAAACCCAGAATAAATCATTAAAGACAAGAAATGAGCATAAAAGATACCTCAGCGCAAGGATTAATGTTAGTAAAGGAGCCCAAATTTCCAAAAATATTGCGAAAAACAACAATCTTCCATAATAGAGTGAATGTTTGAGGTGTATAGAAGGCATTTATTTCATTTTTAGAAATTTTAATTTTTCACATTTTTCCATGAAAAGTGCCAATACCCCCCCCCTTTGGGTTCTAGGTGAAAATCTCACTCGACACGAATCAAACAAAAATGTTTCCATGGTGTGTATTGTTGTTCATTTTCTTCAAATAAACAAAATAAAACACAGAATAAATCATTGAAGAAAAGAAATGAGCATAAAAGATGCCTCAGCGCAAGTGTTAATGTTAGTAAAAGACCCCAATTTCCAAAAATATTGCGAAAAACAACAATCTTCCATTTTAGAGTCAATGTTTGAGGTGTATAGAAGGCATTTATTTTATTTTTAGAAATTTTAATTTTCACATTTTTCCATGAAAAGTGCCAATACCCCCCCCTTTGGGTTCTAGGTGAAAATCTCACTCGAAAGGAATCAAACAAAAATGTTTCCATGGTGTGTATTGTTGTTCATTTTCATCAAATAAACAAAATAAAACCCAGAATAAATCATTAAAGACAAGAAATGAGCATAAAAGATGCCTCAGCGCAAGTGTTAATGTTAGTAAAAGAGCCCAAATTTCCAAAAATATTGCGAAAAACAACAATCTTCCATAATAGAGTGAATGTTTGAGGTGTATAGAAGGCATTTATTTCATTTTTAGAAATTTTAATTTTCACATTTTTCCATGAAAAGTGCCAATACCCCCCCCCTTTGGGTTCTAGGTGAAAATCTGACTCGACCCAAATCAAACAAAAATGTTTCCATGGTGTGTATTGTTGTTCATTTTCTTCAAATAAACAAAATAAAACCCAGAATAAATCATTAAAGACAAGAAATGAGCATAAAAGATGCCTCAGCGCAAGTGTTAATGTTAGTAAAAGAGCCCAAATTTCCAAAAATATTGCGAAAAACAACAATCTTCCATTATAGAGTGAATGTTTGAGTTGTATAGAAGGCATTTATTTCACTTTTGGAAATTTTAATTTTTCACATTTTTCCATGAAAAGTGCCAATACCCTTCTTTGGGTTCTAGGTGAAAATCTGACTCGACACGAATCAAACAAAAATGTTTCCATGGTGTGTATTGTTGTTCATTTTCTTCAAATAAACAAAATAAAACCCAGAATAAATCATTGAATACAAGAAATGAGCATAAAAGATGCCTCAGCGCAAGTGTTAATGTTAGTAAAAGAGCCCAAATTTCCAAAAATATTGCGAAAAACAACAATCTTCCATAATAGAGTGAATGTTTGAGGTGTATAGAAGGCATTTATTTCATTTTTAGAAATTTTAATTTTTCACATTTTTCCATGAAAAGTGCCAATACCCCCCCCTTTGGGTTCTAGGTGAAAATCTCACTCGACACGAATCAAACAAAAATGTTTCCATGGTGTGTATTGTTGTTCATTTTCTTCAAATAAACAAAATAAAACCCAGAATAAATCATTGAAGACAAGAAATGAGCATAAACGATGCCTCAGCGCAAGTGTTAATGTTAGTAAAAGAGCCCAAATTTCCAAAAATATTGCGAAAAAAAACAATCTTCCATTATAGAGTGAATGTTTGAGTTGTATAGAAGGCATTTATTTCATTTTTAGAAATTTTAATTTTTCACATTTTTCCATGAAAAGTGCCAATACCCCCCCTTTGGGTTCTAGGTGAAAATCTGACTCGACCCGAATGAAACAAAAATGTTTCCATGGTGTGTATTGTTGTTCATTTTCTTCAAATAAACAAAATAAAACCCAGAATAAATCATTGAAGACAAGAAATGACCATAAAAGATGCCTCAGCGCAAGTGTTAATGTTAGTAAAAGAGCCCAAATTTCCAAAAATATTGCGAAAAACAACAATCTTAAATTATAGGGTGAATGTTTGAGGTGTATAGAAGGCATTTATTTCATTTTTAGAAATTTTAATTTTACACATTTTTCCATGAAAAGTGCCAATACCCCCCCCCTTTGGGTTCTAGGTGAAAATCTCACTCGACACGAATCAAACAAAAATGTTTCCATGGTGTGTATTGTTGTTCATTTTCTTCAAATAAACAAAATAAAACCCAGAATAAATCATTAAAGACAAGAAATAAGCATAAAAGATGCCTCAGCGCAAGTGTTAATGTTAGTAAAAGACCCCAATTTCCAAAAATATTGCGAAAAACAACAATCTTCCATTTTAGAGTCAATGTTTGAGGTGTATAGAAGGCATTTATTTTATTTTTAGAAATTTTAATTTTCACATTTTTCCATGAAAAGTGGCAATACCCCCCCCTTTGGGTTCTAGGTGAAAATCTCACTCGACACGAATCAAACAAAAATGTTTCCATGGTGTGTATTTTTGTTCATTTTCATCAAATAAACAAAATAAAACCCAGAATAAATCATTAAAGACAAGAAATGAGCATAAAAGATGCCTCAGCGCAAGTGTTAATGTTAGTAAAAGAGCCCAAATTTCCAAAAATATTGCGAAAAACAACAATCTTCCATAATAGAGTGAATGTTTGAGGTGTATAGAAGGCATATATTTCATTTTTAGAAATTTTAATTTTTCACATTTTTCCATGAAAAGTGCCCCCCTTTGGGTTCCAGGTGAAAGTCTCACTAGAAACGAATCAAACAAAAATGATTCCATGGTGTGTATTGTTGTTCAGTTTCATCAAATAAACAAAATAAAGCCCAGAATAAATCATTAAAAACAAGAAATGAGCATAAAAGATGCCTCAGCGCAAGTGTTAATGTTAGTAAAAGAGCCCAAATTTCCAAAAATATTGCGAAACACAACAATCTTCCATTATAGATTGAATGTTTGAGGTGTATAGAAGGCATTTATTTCATTTTTAAAAAATTTAATTTTTCACATTTTTCCATTAAAGTGCCAATACCCCCCCCTTTTGGTTCTAGGTGAAAATCTCACTCGACACGGATCAAACAAAAATGTTTCCATGGTGTGTATAGTTGTTCATTTTCATCAAATAAACAAAATAAAACCCAGAATATATCATTAAAGACAAGAAATGAGCATAAAAGATACCTCAGCGCAAGGATTAATGTTAGTAAAGGAGCCCAAATTTCCAAAAATATTGCGAAAAACAACAATCTTCCATAATAGAGTGAATGTTTGAGGTGTATAGAAGGCATTTATTTCATTTTAGAAATTTTAATTTTTCACATTTTTCCGTGAAAAGTGCCAATACCCCCCCCCTTTGGGTTCTAGGTGAAAATCTCACTCGACACGAATCAAACAAAAATGTTTTCATGGTGTGTATTGTTGTTCATTTTCTTCAAATAAACAAAATAAAACACAGAATAAATCATTGAAGAAAAGAAATGAGCATAAAAGATGCCTCAGCGCAAGTGTTAATGTTAGTAAAAGAGCCCAAATTTCCAAAAATATTGCGAAAAACAACAATCTTCCATTATAGAGTGAATGTTTGAGGTGTATAGAAGGCATTTATTTCATTTTTAGAAATTTTAATTTTTCACATTTTTCCATGAAAAGTGCCAATACCCCCCCCTTTGGGTTCTAGGTGAAAATCTCACTCGACACGAATCAAACAAAAATGTTTCCATGGTGTGTATTGTTGTTCATTTTCTTCAAATAAACAAAATAAAACCCAGAATAAATCATTAAAGACAAGAAATGAGCATAAAAGATGCCTCAGCGCAAGTGTTAATGTTAGTAAAAGAGCCCAAATTTCCAAAAATATTGCGAAAAACAACAATCTTCCATTATAGAGTGAATGTTTGAGTTGTATAGAAGGCATTTATTTCACTTTTGGAAATTTTAATTTTTCACATTTTTCCATGAAAAGTGCCAATACCCTTCTTTGGGTTCTAGGTGAAAATCTGACTCGACACGAATCAAACAAAAATGTTTCCATGGTGTGTATTGTTGTTCATTTTCTTCAAATAAACAAAATAAAACCCAGAATAAATCATTGAATACAAGAAATGAGCATAAAAGATGCCTCAGCGCAAGTGTTAATGTTAGTAAAAGAGCCCAAATTTCCAAAAATATTGCGAAAAAAAACAATCTTCCATTATAGAGTGAATGTTTGAGTTGTATAGAAGGCATTTATTTCATTTTTAGAAATTTTAATTTTTCACATTTTTCCATGAAAAGTGCCAATACCCCCCCTTTGGGTTCTAGGTGAAAATCTGACTCGACCCGAATGAAACAAAAATGTTTCCATGGTGTGTATTGTTGTTCATTTTCTTCAAATAAACAAAATAAAACCCAGAATAAATCATTGAAGACAAGAAATGACCATAAAAGATGCCTCAGCGCAAGTGTTAATGTTAGTAAAAGAGCCCAAATTTCCAAAAATATTGCGAAAAACAACAATCTTAAATTATAGGGTGAATGTTTGAGGTGTATAGAAGGCATTTATTTCATTTTTAGAAATTTTAATTTTACACATTTTTCCATGAAAAGTGCCAATACCCCCCCCCTTTGGGTTCTAGGTGAAAATCTCACTCGACACGAATCAAACAAAAATGTTTCCATGGTGTGTATTGTTGTTCATTTTCTTCAAATAAACAAAATAAAACCCAGAATAAATCATTAAAGACAAGAAATAAGCATAAAAGATGCCTCAGCGCAAGTGTTAATGTTAGTAAAAGACCCCAATTTCCAAAAATATTGCGAAAAACAACAATCTTCCATTTTAGAGTCAATGTTTGAGGTGTATAGAAGGCATTTATTTTATTTTTAGAAATTTTAATTTTCACATTTTTCCATGAAAAGTGGCAATACCCCCCCCTTTGGGTTCTAGGTGAAAATCTCACTCGACACGAATCAAACAAAAATGTTTCCATGGTGTGTATTGTTGTTCATTTTCATCAAATAAACAAAATAAAACCCAGAATAAATCATTAAAGACAAGAAATGAGCATAAAAGATGCCTCAGCGCAAGTGTTAATGTTAGTAAAAGAGCCCAAATTTCCAAAAATATTGCGAAAAACAACAATCTTCCATAATAGAGTGAATGTTTGAGGTGTATAGAAGGCATTTATTTCATTTTTAAAAAATTTTAATTTTTCACATTTTTCCATTAAAGTGCCAATACCCCCCCCTTTTGGTTCCAGGTGAAAATCTCACTCGACACGGATCAAACAAAAATGATTCCATGGTGTGTATTGTTGTTCATTTTCATCAAATAAACAAAATAAAACCCAGAATAAATCATTAAAGACAAGAAATGAGCATAAAAGATACCTCAGCGCAAGGATTAATGTTAGTAAAGGAGCCCAAATTTCCAAAAATATTGCGAAAAACAACAATCTTCCATAATAGAGTGAATGTTTGAGGTGTATAGAAGGCATTTATTTCATTTTAGAAATTTTAATTTTTCACATTTTTCCATGAAAAGTGCCAATACCCCCCCCTTTGGGTTCTAGGTGAAAATCTCACTCGACACGAATCAAACAAAAATGTTTCCATGGTGTGTATTGTTGTTCATTTTCATCAAATAAACAAAATAAAACCCAGAATAAATCATTAAAGACAAGAAATGAGCATAAAAGATGCCTCAGCGCAAGTGTTAATGTTAGTAAAAGAGCCCAAATTTCCAAAAATATTGCGAAAAACAACAATCTTCCATAATAGAGTGAATGTTTGAGGTGTATAGAAGGCATTTATTTCATTTTTAGAAATTTTAATTTTCACATTTTTCCATGAAAAGTGCCAATACCCCCCCCTTTGGGTTCTAGGTGAAAATCTGACTCGACCCAAATCAAACAAAAATGTTTCCATGGTGTGTATTGTTGTTCATTTTCTTCAAATAAACAAAATAAAACCCAGAATAAATCATTGAATACAAGAAATGACCATAAAAGATGCCTCAGCGCAAGTGTTAATGTTAGTAAAAGAGCCCAAATTTCCAAAAATATTGCGAAAAACAACAATCTTCCATAATAGAGTGAATGTTTGAGGTGTATAGAAGGCATTTATTTCATTTTTAGAAATTTTAATTTTTCACATTTTTCCATGAAAAGTGCCAATACCCCCCCCTTTGGGTTCTAGGTAAAAATCTCACTCGACACGAATCAAACAAAAATGTTTCCATGGTGTGTATTGTTGTTCATTTTCTTCAAATAAACAAAATAAAACCCAGAATAAATCATTGAAGACAAGAAATGAGCATAAAAGATGCCTCAGCGCAAGTGTTAATGTTAGTAAAAGAGCCCAAATTTCCAAAAATATTGCGAAAAAAAACAATCTTCCATTATAGAGTGAATGTTTGAGTTGTATAGAAGGCATTTATTTCATTTTTAGAAATTTTAATTTTTCACATTTTTCCATGAAAAGTGCCAATACCCCCCCTTTGGGTTCTTGGTGAAAATCTGACTCGCCCCGAATGAAACAAAAATGTTTCCATGGTGTGTATTGTTGTTCATTTTCTTCAAATAAACAAAATAAAACCCAGAATAAATCATTAAAGACAAGAAATAAGCATAAAAGATGCCTCATCGCAAGTGTTAATGTTAGTAAAAGACCCCAATTTCCAAAAATATTGCGAAAAACAACAATCTTCCATTTTAGAGTCAATGTTTGAGGTGTATAGAAGGCATTTATTTTATTTTTAGAAATTTAATTTCACATTTTTCCATGAAAAGTGCCAATACCCCCCCCTTTGGGTTCTAGGTGAAAATCTCACTCGACACGAATCAAACAAAAATGTTTCCATGGTGTGTATTGTTGTTCATTTTCATCAAATAAACAAAATAAAACCCAGAATAAATCATTAAAGACAAGAAATGAGCATAAAAGATGCCTCAGCGCAAGTGTTAATGTTAGTAAAAGAGCCCAAATTTCCAAAAATATTGCGAAAAACAACAATCTTCCATAATAGAGTGAATGTTTGAGGTGTATAGAAGGCATTTATTTCATTTTTAGAAATTTTAATTTTTCACATTTTTCCATGAAGAGTGCCCCCCTTTGGGTTCCAGGTGAAAGTCTCACTAGAAACGAATCAAACAAAAATGATTCCATGGTGTGTATTGTTGTTCAGTTTCATCAAATAAACAAAATAAAGCCCAGAATAAATCATTAAAAACAAGAAATGAGCATAAAAGATGCCTCAGCGCAAGTGTTAATGTTAGTAAAAGAGCCCAAATTTCCAAAAATATTGCGAAACACAACAATCTTCCATTATAGATTGAATGTTTGAGGTGTATAGAAGGCATTTATTTCATTTTTAAAAAATTTTAATTTTTCACATTTTTCCATGAAAAGGGCCAATACCCCCCCCCTTTGGGTTCTAGGTGAAGATCGGACTCGACGCGAATCAAACAAAAATGTTTCCATGGTGTGTATTGTTGTTCATTTTCTTCAAATAAACAAAATTAAACCCAGAATAAATCATTGAAGACAAGAAATGACCATAAAAGATGCCTCAGCGCAAGTGTTAATGTTAGTAAAAGAGCCCAAATTTCCAAAAATATTGCGAAAAACAACAATCTTCCATAATAGAGTGAATGTTTGAGGTCAATAGAAGGCATTTATTTCATTTTTAGAAATTTTAATTTTTCACATTTTTTCCATGAAAAGTGCCAATACCCCCCCCTTTGGGTTCTAGGTGAAAATCTCACTCGACACGAATCAAACAAAAATGTTTCCATGGTGTGTATTGTTGTTCATTTTCTTCAAATAAACAAAATAAAACCCAGAATAAATCATTGAAGACAAGAAATGAGCATAAAAGATGCCTCAGCGCAAGTGTTAATGTTAGTAAAAGAGCCCAAATTTCCAAAAATATTGCGAAAAACAACAATCTTCCATTATAGAGTGAATGTTTGAGTTGTATAGAAGGCATTTATTTCATTTTTAGAAATTTTAATTTTTCACATTTTTCCATGAAAAGTGCCAATACCCCCCCTTTGGGTTCTAGGTGAAAATCTGACTCGACCCGAATGAAACAAAAATGTTTCCATGGTGTGTATTGTTGTTCATTTTCTTCAAATAAACAAAATAAAACCCAGAATAAATCATTGAAGACAAGAAATGACCATAAAAGATGCCTCAGCGCAAGTGTTAATGTTAGCAAAAGAGCCCAAATTTCCAAAAATATTGCGAAAAACAACAATCTTAAATTATAGAGTGAATGTTTGAGGTGTATAGAAGGCATTTATTTCATTTTTAGAAATTTTAATTTTTCACATTTTTCCATGAAAAGTGCCAATACCCCCCCCTTTGGGTTCTAGGTGAAAATCTCACTCGACACGAATCAAACAAAAATGTTTCCATGGTGTGTATTGTTGTTCATTTTCTTCAAATAAACAAAATAAAACCTAGAATAAATCATTAAAGACAAGAAATAAGCATAAAAGATGCCTCAGCGCAAGTGTTAATGTTAGTAAAAGACCCCAATTTCCAAAAATATTGCGAAAAACAACAATCTTCCATTTTAGAGTCAATATTTGAGGTGTATAGAAGGCATTTATTTTATTTTTAGAAATTTTAATTTTCACATTTTTCCATGAAAAGTGCCAATACCCCCCCCTTTGGGTTCTAGGTGAAAATCTCACTCGACACGAATCAAACAAAAATGTTTCCATGGTGTGTATTGTTTTTCATTTTCATCAAATAAACAAAATAAAACCCAGAATAAATCATTAAAGACAAGAAATGAGCATAAAAGATGCCTCAGCGCAAGTGTTAATGTTAGTAAAAGAGCCCATATTTCCAAAAATATTGCGAAAAACAACAATCTTCCATAATAGAGTGAATGTTTGAGGTGTATAGAAGGCATTTATTTCATTTTTAGAAATTTTAATTTTTCACATTTTTCCATGAAAAGTGCCAATACCCCCCCCTTTGGGTTCTAGGTGAAAATCTCACTCGACACGAATCAAACAAAAATGTTTCCATGGTGTGTATTGTTGTTCATTTTCTTCAAATAAACAAAATAAAACCCAGAATAAATCATTGAAGACAAGAAATGAGCATAAAAGATGCCTCAGCGCAAGTGTTAATGTTAGTAAAAGAGCCCAAATTTCCAAAAATATTGCGAAAAACAACAATCTTAAATTGTAGAGTGAATGTTTGAGGTGTATAGAAGGCATTTATTTCATTTTTAGAAATTTTAATTTTACACATTTTTCCATGAAAAGTGCCAATACCCCCCCCCCTTTGGGTTCTAGGTGAAAATCTCAATCAACACGAATCAAACAAAAATGTTTCCATGGTGTTATTGTTGTTCATTTTCTTCAAATAAACAAAATAAAACCCAGAATAAATCATTAAAGACAAGAAATAAGCATAAAAGATGCCTCAGCGCAAGTGTTAATGTTAGTAAAAGACCCCAATTTCCAAAAATATTGCGAAAAACAACAATCTTCCATAATAGAGTGAATGTTTGAGGTGTATAGAAGGCATTTATTTTATTTTTAGAAATTTTAATTTTCACATTTTTCCATGAAAAGTGCCAATACCCCCCCCTTTGGGTTCTAGGTGAAAATCTCACTCGACAAGAATCAAACAAAAATGTTTCCATGGTGTGTATTGTTGTTCATTTTCATCAAATAAACAAAATAAAACCCAGAATAAATCATTAAAGACAAGAAATGAGCATAAAAGATGCCTCAGCGCAAGTGTTAATGTTAGTAAAGGAGCCCAAATTTCCAAAAATATTGCGAAAAACAACAATCTTCCATAATAGAGTGAATGTTTGAGGTGTATAGAAGGCATTTATTTCATTTTTAGAAATTTTAATTTTTCACATTTTTCCATGAAAAGTGCCCCCCTTTGGGTTCCAGGTGAAAGTCTCACTAGAAACGAATCAAACAAAAATGATTCCATGGTGTGTATTGTTGTTCAGTTTCATCAAATAAACAAAATAAAGCCCAGAATAAATCTTTAAAAACAAGAAATGAGCATAAAAGATGCCTCAGCGCAAGTGTTAATGAGAATGTTAGTAAAAGAGCCCAAATTTCCAAAAATATTGCGAAACACAACAATCTTCCATTATAGATTGAATGTTTCAGGTGTATAGAAGGCCTTTATTTCATTTTTAAAAAATTTTAATTTTTCACATTTTTCCATTAAAGTGCCAATACCCCCCCCTTTTGGTTCTAGTTGAAAATCTCACTCGACACGGATCAAACAAAAATGTTTCCATGGTGTGTATAGTTGTTCATTTTCATCAAATAAACAAAAAAAAACCCAGAATAAATCATTAAAGACAAGAAATGAGCATAAAAGATACCTCAGCGCAAGGATTAATGTTAGTAAAAGAGCCCAAATTTCCAAAAATATTGCGAAAAACAACAATCTTCCATAATAGAGTGAATGTTTGAGGTGTATAGAAGGCATTTATTTCATTTTTAGAAATTTTAATTTTCACATTTTTCCATGAAAAGTGCCAATACCCCCCCCCCTTTGGGTTCTAGGTGAAAATCTCACTCGACACGAATGAAACAAAAATGTTTCCATGGTGTGTATTGTTGTTCATTTTCTTCAATTAAACAAAATAAAACCCAGAATAAATCATTGAAGACAAGAAATGACCATTAAAGATGCCTCAGCGAAAGTGTTAATGTTAGCAAAAGAGCCCAAATTTCCAAAAATATTGCGAAAAACAACAATCTTAAATTATAGAGTGAATGTTTGAGGTGTATAGAAGGCATTTATTTCATTTTTAGAAATTTTAATTTTTCACATTTTTCCATGAAAAGTGCCAATACCCCCCCCTTTGGGTTCTAGGTGAAAATCTCACTCGACACGAATCAAACAAAAATGTTTCCATGGTGTGTATTGTTGTTCATTTTCTTCAAATAAACAAAATAAAACCCAGAATAAATCATTAAAGACAAGAAATAAGCATAAAAGATGCCTCAGCGCAAGTGTTAATGTTAGTAAAAGACCCCAATTTCCAAAAATATTGCGAAAAACAACAATCTTCCATTTTAGAGTCAATATTTGAGGTGTATAGAAGGCATTTATTTTATTTTTAGAAATTTTAATTTTCACATTTTTCCATGAAAAGTGCCAATACCCCCCCCTTTGGGTTCTAGGTGAAAATCTCACTCGACACGAATCAAACAAAAATGTTTCCATGGTGTGTATTGTTTTTCATTTTCATAAAATAAACAAAATAAAACCCAGAATAAATCATTAAAGACAAGAAATGAGCATAAAAGATGCCTCAGCGCAGGTGTTAATGTTAGTAAAAGAGCTCAAATTTCCAAAAATATTGCGAAAAACAACAATCTTCCATAATAGAGTGAATGTTTGAGGTGTATAGAAGGCATTTATTTCATTTTTAGAAATTTTAATTTTTCACATTTTTCCATGAAAAGTGCCAATACCCCCCCCTTTGGGTTCTAGGTGAAAATCTCACTCGACACGAATCAAACAAAAATGTTTCCATGGTGTGTATTGTTGTTCATTTTCTTCAAATAAACAAAATAAAACCCAGAATAAATCATTGAAGACAAGAAATGAGCATAAAAGATGCCTCAGCGCAAGTGTTAATGTTAGTAAAAGAGCCCAAATTTCCAAAAATATTGCGAAAAAAAACAATCTTCCATTATAGAGTGAATGTTTGAGTTGTATAGAAGGCATTTATTTCATTTTTAGAAATTTTAATTTTTCACATTTTTCCATGAAAAGTGCCAATACCCCCCCCTTTGGGTTCTAGGTGAAAATCTGACTCGACCCGAATGAAACAAAAATGTTTCCATGGTGTGTATTGTTGTTCATTTTCTTCAAATAAACAAAATAAAACCCAGAATAAATCATTAAAGACAAGAAATGAGCATAAAAGATGCCTCAGCGCAAGTGTTAATGTTAGTAAAAGAGCCCAAATTTCCAAAAATATTGCGAAAAACAACAATCTTCCATAATAGAGTGAATGTTTGAGGTGTATAGAAGGCATTTATTTCATTTTTAGAAATTTTAATTTTTCACATTTTTCCATGAAAAGTGCCAATACCCCCCCCTTTGGGTTCTAGGTGAAAATCTCACTCGACACGAATCAAACAAAAATGTTTCCATGGTGTGTATTGTTGTTCATTTTCTTCAAATAAACAAAATAAAACCCAGAATAAATCATTGAAGACAAGAAATGAGCATAAAAGATGCCTCAGCGCAAGTGTTAATGTTAGTAAAAGAGCCCAAATTTCCAAAAATATTGCGAAAAAAAAACAATCTTCCATTATAGAGTGAATGTTTGAGTTGTATAGAAGGCATTTATTTCATTTTTAGAAATTTTAATTTTTCACATTTTTCCATGAAAAGTGCCAATACCCCCCCCTTTGGGTTCTAGGTGAAAATCTGACTCGACCCGAATGAAACAAAAATGTTTCCATGGTGTGTATTGTTGTTCATTTTCTTCAAATAAACAAAATAAAACCCAGAATAAATCATTGAAGACAAGAAATGACCATAAAAGATGCCTCAGCGCAAGTGTTAATGTTAGTAAAAGAGCCCAAATTTCCAAAAATATTGCGAAAAACAATAATCTTAAATTATAGAGTGAATGTTTGAGGTGTATAGAAGGCATTTATTTCATTTTTAGAAATTTTAATTTTACACATTTTTCCATGAAAAGTGCCAATACCCCCCCCCCTTTGGGTTCTAGGTGAAAATCTCAATCGACACGAATCAAACAAAAAAGTTTCCATGGTGTGTATTGTTGTTCATTTTCTTCAAATAAACAAAATAAAACCCAGAATAAATCATTAAAGACAAGAAATAAGCATAAAAGATGCCTCATCGCAAGTGTTAATGTTAGTAAAAGACCCCAATTTCCAAAAATATTGCGAAAAACAACAATCTTCCATTTTAGAGTCAATGTTTGAGGTGTATAGAAGGCATTTATTTCATTTTTAAAAAATTTTAATTTTTCACATTTTTCCATTAAAGTGCCAATACCCCCCCCTTTTGGTTCTAGGTGAAAATCTCACTCGACACGGATCAAACAAAAATGTTTCCATGGTGTGTATTGTTGTTCATTTTCATCAAATAAACAAAATAAAACCCAGAATAAATCATTAAAGACAAGAAATGAGCATAAAAGATGCCTCAGCGCAAGTGTTAATGTTAGTAAAAGAGCCCAAATTTCCAAAAATATTGCGAAAAACAACAATCTTCCATAATAGAGTGAATGTTTGAGGTGTATAGAAGGCATATATTTCATTTTTAGAAATTTTAATTTTTCACATTTTTCCATGAAAAGTGCCCCCCTTTGGGTTCCAGGTGAAAGTCTCACTAGAAACGAATCAAACAAAAATGATTCCATGGTGTGTATTGTTGTTCAGTTTCATCAAATAAACAAAATAAAGCCCAGAATAAATCATTAAAAACAAGAAATGAGCATAAAAGATGCCTCAGCGCAAGTGTTAATGTTAGTAAAAGAGCCCAAATTTCCAAAAATATTGTGAAAAACAACAATCTTCCATTATAGAGTGAATGTTTGAGTTGTATAGAAGGCATTTATTTCATTTTTAGAAATTTTAATTTTTCACATTTTTCCATGAAAAGTGCCAATAACCTTTTGGTGAAAAGAACCTTTGGGTTCTAGGTGAAAATCTGACTCGACCCGAATGAAACAAAAATGTTTCCATGGTGTGTATTGTTGTTCATTTTCTTCAAATAAACAAAATAAAACCCAGAATAAATCATTGAAGACAAGAAATGACCATAAAAGATGCCTCAGCGCAAGTGTTAATGTTAGTAAAAGACCCCAATTTCCAAAAATATTGCGAAAAACAACAATCTTCCATTTTAGAGTCAATGTTTGAGGTGTATAGAAGGCATTTATTTTATTTTTAGAAATTTTAATTTTCACATTTTTCCATGAAAAGTGCCAATACCCCCCCCTTTGGGTTCTAGGTGAAAATCTCACTCGACACGAATCAAACAAAAATGTTTCCATGGTGTGTATTTTTGTTCATTTTCATCAAATAAACAAAATAAAACCCAGAATAAATCATTAAAGACAAGAAATGAGCATAAAAGATGCCTCAGCGCAAGTGTTAATGTTAGTAAAAGAGCCCAAATTTCCAAAAATATTGCGAAAAACAACAATCTTCCATAATAGAGTGAATGTTTGAGGTGTATAGAAGGCATTTATTTCATTTTTAGAAATTTTAATTTTTCACATTTTTCCATGAAAAGTGCCCCCCTTTGGGTTCCAGGTGAAAGTCTCACTCGACACGAATCAAACAAAAATGTTTCCATGGTGTGTATTGTTGTTCATTTTTTTCAAATAAACAAAATAAAACCCAGAATAAATCATTGAAGACAAGAAAGGAGCATAAAAGATGCCTCAGCGCAAGTGTTAATGTTAGTAAAAGAGCCCAAATTTCCAAAAATATTGCGAAACACAACAATCTTCCATTATAGATTGAATGTTTCAGGTGTATAGAAGGCATTTATTTCATTTTTAAAAAATTTTAATTTTTCACATTTTTCCATTAAAGTGCCAATACCCCCCCCTTTTGGTTCTAGGTGAAAATCTCACTCGACACGGATCAAACAAAAATGTTTCCATGGTGTGTATAGTTGTTCATTTTCATCAAATAAACAAAATAAAACCCAGAATAAATCATTAAAGACAAGAAATGAGCATAAAAGATACCTCAGCGCAAGGATTAATGTTAGTAAAAGAGCCCAAATTTCCAAAAATATTGCGAAAAACAACAATCTTCCATAATAGAGTGAATGTTTGAGGTGTATAAAAGGCATTTATTTCATTTTTAGAAATTTTAATTTTCACATTTTTCCATTACAGAGCAAATACCCCCCCCCCCTTTGGGTTCTAGGTGAAAATCTCACTCGACACGAATCAAACAAAAATGTTTCCATGGTGTGTATTGTTGTTCATTTTCTTCATATAAACAAAATAAAACCCAGAATAAATCATTAAAGACAAGAAATGAGCATAAAAGATGCCTCAGCGCAAGAGTTAATGTTAGTAAAAGAGCCCAAATTTCCAAAAATATTGCGAAAAACAACAATCTTCCATTATAGAGTGAATGTTTGAGGTGTATAGAAGGCATTTATTTCATTTTTAGAAATTTTAATTTTTCACATTTTTCCATGAAAAGTGCCCCCCTTTGGGTTCCAGGTGAAAGTCTCACTAGAAACGAATCAAACAAAAATGATTCCATGGTGTGTATTGTTGTTCAGTTTCATCAAATAAACAAAATAAAGCCCAGAATAAATCATTAAAGACAAGAAATGAGCATAAAAGATGCCTCAGCGCAAGTGTTAATG